>NC_079189.1:570189810-570489810 GCF_029499605.1 Hyla sarda | reverse complement strand
TTTTCCATTCCACTTTTAAAATGGAGGTGATAAAATCAGTGGTGTCCTTCAAATATGATGATAGATTAAAAACGTATTTATGCAGCAGTAAATCTAGGTAATGTGACAGGTTGGAGGATACAGAACCAATACCAGACACTATGGGTCGACCTGGTGGATTTTCGGCATTTTTATGCACTTTCGGTAGATAATAGAAGGTGGGCATGGCAGGTTCCTGTACAATATAACAACAAAAGAAAAAAAGAATTTACACAATACCACTTCAATAAAATGTAACTTTTATTATAATTATGATAAAATATGAACCAACTGGATACAAAAATGGAGGACCTCAGAGCTTAGGCCGAGCAACCATACAGGGAGCATAACACACCACAGATATTTGGGAGCACTACCAATCTCAAAAATGACTGTATATAATGTCTCTCCTATACATGGAGGGTACCTTACCTACACCTCCTAAACATAAAGTGCAGACTGCTACCTAACATGAAGGTGTGTGGTATTCTATAATAGGAAAGTGCCTGACTGGACATAAGTCCTAGTCATAAAGTGCATGATACTATCGAAAATGTCTGAATATAGGATTAAAAGTGCCTGTGTCTTACCCATTTGTGTGCTGCTCCTCTGTCCCCAATGCCGTTTCGTAACCTTTCTCAAGGGGGCATTTTATTGAAGTGGTATTGTGTAAACTCTTTTTTTCTTTTGTTGTTATATTGTGATATGAGTTTTCCACTATAAATGAAGGATCATTATAGACACCATGTAGCTGAATATGGCCATTTATAATTTTAGGTGTCAATTTGGATTTCTTTTTTGTTTTAGGTTCCTGTACAAGGATAAAGTCTTTCTCGGATTTATTTAGAAAACCTGTTTGGAAACCTTCATTAACCAAGTTCTTAAGTTCCTCCGTGTATGATTTGGTTGGGTCCGAGGAGAGCGTTTTATAGAATTTCGGATCATTAAGTAGTCTGTTGGCTTCCTTAATGTAGTCCACTGTATTTAGAATGAAGACTCCTCCCCCTCTATCTGCTGGGCGGATAACAATGTCGTGGTTGTCAGCTAGTTTTTTAAGGGTTTGGTGTTCACTACGTGATAGGTTGTTTGAATGTGGGATATTAGTTTTAGTCAGTTTTTCTAGGTCATAGGCGACCATACTTACAAAAGTATCTAGGTAACTCCCTCTAGATTGGAGTGGGTAGAATTTGGACTTGGGTATTAGTTCAGTGTGCATTGGGGCTGGCTCTGTGGAGTTGTTGATAATGATGGGGTTGGGCTCGTCGCTGGGTTCCCCTTTAATGTTAAAAAAATGTTTCACAGTTAGTTTTCTAACAAAATTATTTAAATCAATAAATAAATCGAAGCTATTGGATTTGCCGATGGGGCAGAAAGATAGGCCTCTTTTAAGGATATTGTTCTCGATGTCATTTAAGGTGTATGTGGAAATATTTAATATTTTGACGGTCTCTACGTTACTGGGTCCATGTGTGGTTTGTTTTTCTTCTTTCTTTGGTCTATCAATGCTTCTCTTCCGACCTCCCCTACATCCTCGTCTCCGAGGTTTTTTCTTTTGCCCCCTGGGGGGGCTATATCTACTTGTTCTATCGTAGTAGGTGTTTGCAATGGCGGTGGAGTTATCTTGATCTTGCGGGGAGGTCTAAAAAAAACGTGTTATTGTGTTGGTGGTAGGGTAGAGATAGGTCGAGGTCTTGATGTGTCTTGGTAGGCCCTTGTTGAGGGTGCGTGGGCAGATGATCAAGGGGGGTAAAAAAGTCTAGACCATGGTTGCTGGTGTCTGGTGGAGTAGTGTTGTGGACAGTAAGGAGGGAATCCTCGAGGAGGGATTCAGACTCAGAACCAGAGAAATGACCAGATGGAAGATGGTTAGAAGGTACCTGTGTGGGCGGATGTGTGGAGCATGAGTTGATGAAGTCGATGAGTTCTTGCGGGGGGAGGGGAGGAGGAGTCAGACTAGGGGGCTGGTGGAGATAAGACATCGGTTGAGAAACAATGGTAGGTGGAGTGGGAAGCACGGAGGGTGGGAGATGTGGGGTTTTGATATGTCTGGGTACTGGATGAAGTGTTGAGTGGTGGGTGGTAGGTGGTCTTGGTCTGTAGGGGTACCAGAGTGTTGGGTTACTCTGGGTGGAGGGGGCTTCTGTGTGGTGATGTGGGATGGTTGGGAAGGAGTTTTATTGTTTGAGGGTTTGAAGGTTTTGACGTTGTGGTGCTAGCGGGGGGTAATCTGTTGCGGGAGTGTTTGGTTTGTTTGGTATCGGTCAGTGTGCTGGTTTTAAGCCAGTACTTAATGTTGTTATTTTGGTAGTCGTCCCTATCTCTCTTGAGTTTAGTGAGTTTCTTTTGTAGGATATAATATCCCAATAATTCAAAAAATTCCATTAGCCCCAATAACTTAAATAGTACAATTAGCCCTTGTAACTCAAAAAATAACATTAACCCCAATAACTCAGAAAATCCCATTAGTGAGGCTATATGTGTAAAACTTAATGGAAATGTAAAGTGTATGTTCACAAATGCCAGAAGCCTAGCAAATAAAATGGGGGAGCTTGAGGCCTTCATACTGGTGGAACATATTGATATAGTTGGGGTCACTGAGACATGGCTGGACTCCTCGCATGACTGGGCCGTTAATCTGCAGGGGTTTACATTGTTTCGCAAGGATAGAATGAACAGAAAAGGTGGTGGAGTCTGTCTGTATGTTAGAAGTGGTATGAAAGTCAGTGTGAACGATGCCATAGTGTGTGATGATTCTGAGGATGTGGAATCACTGTGGGTAGAATTACAAAAGGAGGGAAATACTGAAAAAATAATATTTGGTGTAATCTACAGACCCCCTAATATCACTGAAGAGATAGAAGGTCGGCTGCATAAACAAATAGAGAGGGCCGCCCGGGCAGGTACAGTGATAATAATGGGAGATTTTAACTATCCAGATATAGATTGGGGCCGGGGGCTGGCTAAAACTACAAAGGGGAGAAAATTCCTAAATTTATTGCAGGATAATTTTATGGGCCAGTTTGTGGAGGACCCAACAAGAAGTGATGCCTTGTTGGATCTGATCATTTCCAACAACGCAGAGCTGGTTGGTAATGTAACTGTGAGGGAAAACCTTGGTAATAGCGACCACAATATAGTTACTTTTGACTTAAAATGTAGAAAACAAAGACAGACGGGGAAAGCAAAAACATATAACTTTAAAAAGGCAAACTTCCCTGGGCTGAGGGCTGCACTACAGGACATAGACTGGGGGGGAGGTGTTGTCAAATACTGATACAGAAGGTAAATGGGACATCTTTAAATCAACTCTAAATAACTATACAGCTAAATATATACCAAAGGGGAACAAATATAAACGATTAAAACTAAATCCTACATGGCTGACAAATGATGTTAAAAGAGCAATAAACAACAAAAAAATTGCCTTCAAAAAATTCAAATCTGATGGGTCAGCTATAACATTTAAACAGTGCAAGGAGCTTAATAAAATCTGTAAAAATGTAATAAAAACAGCAAAAATTCAAAATGAGAGACAGGTGGCCAAAGAAAGCAAAACTAATCCTAAATATTTTTTTTAGATATATAAATACAAAAAAAACAAGGACAGAGCATGTAGGACCCCTTAATAATGATAATGGGGAGGTTGTCACGGGCGATCAAGAGAAGGCGGAGCTACTGAATGGGTTCTTTAGTTCTGTATACACTATGGAAAAAGGAGCTGACATTGGCCAGGTCAGTGCTGGTAACACATCATATAATGTATTGAACTGGCTTAATGTAGAGATGATACAAGGTAAGTTAAGTAATATAAATGTAAGCAAATCTCCAGGACCGGATGGACTACACCCAAGAGTTCTTAGAGAGGTAAGTTCAGTAATATCTGTACCCTTGTTCATGATATTTAGAGATTCTCTGGTGTCTGGTATTGTGCCAAGGGACTGGCGCAAGGCGAATGTGGTACCAATCTTCAAGAAGGGCTCTAGGTCTTCCCCAGGAAACTATAGACCGGTAAGTTTAACGTGCATTGTGGGTAAATTGTTTGAAGGACTTATAAGGGATTACATACAGGAATTCATAGGGGATAATTGTATTATAAGTGATAGCCAGCATGGGTTTACTAAGGATAGAAGTTGTCAAACCAATCTAATTTGCTTTTATGAAGAGGTGAGTAGAAGCCTTGACAGAGGAATGGCTGTGGATATAGAGGGGGCTCTGTATACAGAGGAATGGCTGTGGATATAGTGTTTCTGGATTTTGCTAGAGCGTTTGATACTGTCCCTCACAGACGTCTGACAGGTAAGTTAAGGTCTTTGGACTTGGAAACTTTAGTTTGTAACTGGATTGAACACTGGCTCATGGATCGTACCCAGAGAGTGGTGGTCAATGATTCGTACTCTGATTGGTCCCCGGTAATTAGTGGTGCACCCCAAGGTTCAGTACTGGGCCCGCTGTTGTTTAATTTATTTATCAATGATATAGAGGATGGTATTAACAGCTCTGTTTCTATCTTTGCAGATGACACCAAGCTTTGTAGCACGGTACAGTCTATAGAGGATGTG
The DNA here is from genome assembly GCF_029499605.1 of Hyla sarda. NCBI lineage: Eukaryota > Metazoa > Chordata > Amphibia > Anura > Hylidae > Hyla > Hyla sarda. Next base: position 570,485,233 of record NC_079189.1, on the reverse strand, counting down.
TATAGGTTACAAGATGACTTGGATAGACTAAGTGTCTGGGCATCCACTTGGCAAATGAGGTTCAATGTGGATAAATGTAAAGTTATGCATCTGGGTACTAATAACCTTTGTGCGTCATATGTCTTAGGGGGGATTAAACTGGCAGAGTCACTGGTAGAGAGGGATCTGGGTGTACTTGTAGATCACAGACTACAGAATAGCATGCAATGTCAGGCTGCTGCTTCCAAAGCCGGCAGGATATTGTCATGTATAAAAAGAGGCATGGACTCGAGGGATAGGGACATAATACTCCCCCTTTATAAAGCATTGGTACGGCCTCACCTTGAATATGCTGTTCAGTTTTGGTCGCCTGTTCATAAAAGGGACACTGCAGAGTTGGAAAGGGTGCAGAGACGCGCGACTAAACTAATATGGGGCATGGAACATCTTAGCTATGAGGAGCGATTAAAGTAGTTACAATTGTTTAGTCTTGAGATTAGACGTTTAAGGGGGGAAATGATAAACGTATATAAGTATATAAATGGCCCATACAAAAAATATGGAGAAAAACTGTTCCAGGTTAAACCCCCCCAAAGGACGAGGGGGCACTCCCTCCGTCTGGAGAAGAAAAGGTTTAGTCTAAAGGGGCGACATGCCTTCTTTACCGTGAGGACTGTGAATTTATGGAACGGTCTACCTCAGGAACTGGTCACAGCAGGAACAATTAACAGCTTTAAAACAGGGTTAGATACATTCCTGGAACAAAATAACATTAAGGCTTATACAGAATTATAAAACTACATCCCTTCCCCTTATCCCCTTACACCCTTCCCTTCAATTCCCTGGTTGGACTTGATGGACGTATGTCTTTTTTCAAACATACTAATTATGATATCTTGTTCTAGTTTACTGGTTTTCTCCTTGTGGGACGACTGCCACTCACTATATTCAGGTAGGTGTTGAAACTTGGATAGTGAAAAAATACAATGATCAAGTTTGTCGGAAATCAGCTCTACAACTGTGTCCCTTTTTTCAGATGGGAATTGTAGTAAAGTGGTAGAGCAGATATTCAGAGCCTTTTCCCATTTGCTGAAAAAGTGGTGTCTTCTTTGAAGGATGCAATGGGTCTTAGTCTAAGACCCCTAGGAACAATTTTCTCAGTCAAATATACCTTGAGAAAGGCGCTGTCAAGTTGATGGTGTGTTTCTTCTGATGTTAGTTTTTCTAGTTCAAAGAACAGTTTTTTCATTTGGTCAAGATCATTAGGAGGCACAGTACCTGGGGAATCAGAGGAATGCATCTCTGTTCCTGTGGGGTGTGTAGAGGACACCAAATTGTTGAACATCATGGATCTCTTATTCAGTCTTGTGTTCTTGAGGTCCATTGTGGCGAATGAGGATAGGGTAGTAACGGTCGCCTCGGTCATGAGCAGAGAAACTCTTCTGGCACGTTTCTGCGAAAGGCCTGTGGTGAAGGTTCTGTGGAGAAAAGAAAAAGAAGACCAACGAACGGCGCGTCGTGTATTACCCAAGGGTGGAATGAGTGGTGAGTGGGGGGCAACCTCGCGAAGCTTATAGATGGCTGCTCACCTGGTAGTAGTAATAAATGCGCATGTAACCCACAGATGGGGTGCTAGAGGTCCGAGCCGCTACTGAGCCAAAGGGTTGCAGGAGAAGACTGAGTTGTCCTGAAGTGGATAATGGAAGAAGGTAGGAAAATGACCCTTGGAAAAGAAACAAGACTGGTCTACTAACTTCATCACGACCTTTACAAGGGAGCACAAACTTATTAAACAGGTCCTTCATAAACACTGGCCGATTTTATTGAATGAACCCTTTTTACGAGACACACTCCCTAAAATACCCGGTATTACATATAGGGGAGGTAAGACCCTACGTAACATTGTAGCTCCAAGCAGATTAAAAGCCCGCAACCCACAACCCGTGAATTTCCTCTCCACCATTGGTGCTTATAGATGTGGGCACGCTCGCTGTAAATGCTGTGTTAACGTTAACCTGTTGGGGACGAAGGGCGTATGCATACGCCCTTGCGTCCTGGTACTTAAAGACGAAGGGCGTATCCATACGCCCGTGGGAATTTCGGTCCCCGCTGCGCGCCATGCAAATGCCCAGGGGGGTCATTAGACCCCCCATGTCGGCGATCGGCGCAAATCGCAAGTGAATTCACACTTGCGATTTGCGCCGATTCCGGGCCATTACGGGTCTATGGTGACCCGGTGACCCGGAATAGAAGGGGGATCTCGGTTGTCTAAGACAACTACGATCCCCCTACAGCGATAGGAGTGAGGTGGCAGGGGTGCCACCCCTCCTATCTCTGCTATTGGTGGTCTAGATGCGACCACCAATAGCAGATCAGGGGCGGAGGGGTTTACTTTCGTTTTCCCCGTCCTGCCCACCCACAATAGGCGGGGCAGGATGGGGAAACGATGGGGACCGAACGGAGGCTGCGGGCGGCGACAGAGATCGGCGCAGGCGGCGTGCGGCAGAAGAGGACGGCTCCCTGGATCCTACGGAAGCCGTTAAGTTGCCTAGCAACATCTGGAGGGCTACAGTCTCAGACTGTAGCCCTCCAGATGTTGCAAAACTACAACTCCCAGCATGCCCAGACAGCTGTTTGCTGTTTGTGCATGCTGGAATATGTAGTTTTGCAACAGCTGGAGGGCTGCAGTTTGAAACCACTATATAGTGGTCTCTAAACTGTATCCCTCCAGATCTTGCAAAACTACAACTCCTTGCATGCTCAAACAGCTCTTTGCTGTCTGGACATGCTGGGATTTGTAGTTTTGCAACATCTGAAGGGTCACAGTTTGGAAATCATTGGGCAGTGGTCTATAAACTGTAGCCCTCCAGATGTTGCAAAACTGCAAATCCCAGCATGCTGAAACAGCAAACAGCTGTCTCTGCATGCTGGGAGTTGTAGTTGCGTAACCTCCAGCTGTTGCATAACTACATCTCCCAGCATGCCCTTCGGTGATTAGTACATGCTGGGAGTTGTAGTTTTGCAACAGCTGGAGGCACACGGGTTGGAAAATACTGTTAGGTAACAGAACCTAACAGTATTTTCCCACCAGTGTGCCTCCAGCTGTTGCAAAAGTACAACTCCCAGCATGCACGGTATGTCAGTACATGCTGGGAGTTGTGGTTTTGAAACAGCTGGAGGTTTGTCCCCCCATGTGAACGTACAGGGTACATTCACACGGGCAGGTTTACAGTAAGTTTCCTGCTACAAGTTTGGTCTGCGGCAAATTTTTTGCCGCAGCGCAAACTCCTAGCGGGAAACTCACCGTAACACGCCAGTGCGAATGTACCCTAAAAACACTACACTACCACATAATAAAGAGTAAAACACTACATATACACCCCCTTACACTGTCCCCCCCAATAAAAATGAAGAACGTATTGTACGGCAGGGTTTCCAAAACGGAGCCTCCAGCTGTTGCAAAACAACAACTCCCAGCATTTCTGGACAGCCACTGACTGTCCAGGCATTCTAGGAGTTAAGCAACAGCTGGAGGCACCCTGTTTGGGAATCACTGGCGTAGAATACCCCTATGTCCACCCCTATGCAATTCCTAATTTAGTCCTCAAATGTGCATGGCGCTCTCTCACTTCAGAGCCCTGTCGTATTTCAAGGAAACAGTTTAGGGCCACATATGGGGTCTTTCCGTAATCGGGAGAAATTGCACTACAAATTTTGGGGGGCTTTTTCTCCTTTAACCCATTATGGAAAGAAAAAGTTGGGGGTTACACCAGCCTGTTAGTGTAAAAAAAAAAAAATGTTTACACTAACATGCTGGTGTTGCCCCATACTTTTTATTTTCACAAGCAGTAAAAGGAAAAAAAAGCCCCCCAAAATTAGTAATGCAATTTCTGCTGAGTACGGAATTACCCCATATGTGGGCGTAAAACGCTCTGCGGGCGCATAACAAGGCTAAGGAGTGAGAGCGCACCATGTATATTTGAGGCCTAAATTCGTGATTTGCACAGGGGTGGCTGATTTTACAGTGGTTCTGACATAAACGCAAAAACATAAATACCCAACTGTGACCCCATTTTGGAAACTACACCCCCACGGAACGTAACAAGGGGTATAGTGAGCATTTACACCCCACAGGTGTTTGACGAATTTTCATTAAAGTTGGATGGGAAAATGAAAAAAAAAAATGTTTTAACTAAAATGCTGGTGTTACCCTAAATGTTTCATTTTCACAAGGGAAAATAGGAAAAAAGCCCCCCAAAATTTGTAACCCCATTTCCTCTGAGTAAGAACATACCCCATATGTGGATGTAAAGTGCTCGGCGGGCGCACTACAATGCTCAGAAGAGAAGAAGCGCCATTGGGATTTTGAAGAGAAAATGTGTCCGAAATTGAAGGCCACATGAGTTTACAAAGCCCCCATAGTGCCAGAACAATGGACCCCCCCCCACATGTGACCCCATTTTGGAAACTACACCCCTCATGTAATGTAATAAGGGGTACAGTGAGCATTTATGCCCCACAGGTGTCTGACAGATTTTTGGAACAGTGGTCCGTGAAAATGAAAAATTTTATTTTTCATTTGCACAGTCCACTGTTTCAAAGATCTGTTAAATGCCAGTGGGGTGTAAATACTCACTGCACCCCTTATTAAATTCTGTGAGGGATGTAGTTTCCAAAATGGGGTCACATGTGTGGGGGGGGGGGGGGGTCCACTGTTCTGGCACCACAGGGGGCTTTGTAAACGCACATGGCCCCTGACTACCATTCCAAACGAATTCTCTTTCCAAAAGCTCAATGGCACTCCTCCTCTTCTGAGCATTGTATTTTGCCCGCAGAGCATTTTATGTCCTAACATGGGGTATTTACATACTCAGAAGAGATGGGGTTACAAATTTTGGGGGGCATTCTCTCCCATAACCCTTTGTAAAAATGGTAAATTTGGGGAAGAAACTGCACTTTAGTGAAAATTTTTTTTTTTTCATTTACACATCCGATTTTAACGAAAAGTCGTCAAACACCTGCGTGGTGTTAAGGCTCACTGGACCCCTAGTTACGTGCCTTGAGGGGTGTAGTTTCCAAAATGGTATGCCATGTGGGGTTTTCTGCTGTTCTGGCACCATAGGGGCTTCCTAAATGTGACATGCCCCCCAAAAACCATTTCAGCAAAATTCACTCTCCAAAATCCCATTGTTGCTCCTTCCCTTCTGAGCCCTCTACTGCGCCCGCCGAACACTTGACATACACATATGAGGTATTTTCTTACTCGAGAGAAATTGGGTTACAAATTTTTGGAGGCTTTTTCTCCTATTACCACTTGTAAAAATTCAAAAACTGGGTCTAAAAGAACATGCGAGTGTAAAAAATGAAGATTTTGAATTTTCTCCTTCACTTTGCTGCTATTCCTGTGAAACACCTAAAGGGTTAACAAACTTACTGAATGTCATTTTTGATACTTTGAGGGGTGCAGTTTTTTTTATAATTGGGTCATTTGTGGGGTATTTCTAATAGGAAGGCCCTTCAAATCCACTTCAAACCTGAACTGGTCCCTGGAAAATGTCGATTTTGAAAATTTTGAGAAAAATTGGAAAATTGATGCTGAACTTTGAAGCCCTCTGATGTCTTCCAAAAGTAAAAACATCTCAACTTTATGATGCAAACATAAAGTAGACATATTGTATTTGTGAATCAATATATAATTTATTTGGAATGTCTATTTTCCTTACAAGCAGAGAGCTTCAAAGTCAGAAAAATGCAAAATTTTCTAATTTTTCATCAAATTTTGGAATTTTTCACCAAGAAATGATGCAAGTATTGACAAAAATTTACCACTACCATAAAGTAGAATACGTCACGAAAAAACAATCTTGGAATCAAATTTATAAGTAAAAGCATCCCAGAGTTATTAATGCTTAAAGTGACAGTGGTCAGATTTGCAAAAAATGCTCCCGTCCTTAGGGTTATAATGGGCTCCGTCCCCAAGGGGTTAAACACCGAGCCAAGACATTCACATCTAAAACCACGAGTGAAATCTTCTCCATTAAAACCCTTCTAAACTGTTCCTCCCAGTATGTTGTCTATCTGCTTGAATGTCAATGTGGTGTTCAATACGTAGGGAGGACCATCAGGTGCCTACGAGAAAGAATTACTAAACATAGGAATAACGCCACCAATGGTTTCCTCCTTCACAGCGTTTCCAAACATATTACTGAACTCCACAACCGCAATTTCAATGTCATTTCCATCACCACCATAGAACAAATATCCACAGATAATCTGCATAGATTCGACACCCTCCGTAGGAGAGAGAATTACTGGATTTATAAACTACAAACCTTGGCCCCCTCTGGCCTTAACAAAATGATTGAATGTTCCCTTTAATTATCCACAGGCCCACATCTCACCGGGGACTTTTGTATTACACTTCATTTAATATTAATATTATTTACTATCTTATTTATTTTTTATGTCATACTTTTATAACACCATGGTCTTCTAATAAGAACTGGGTCCTTGTATTATGTGTTATTTTATATTCATTATATATTTCCATATAGCCATTCTTGTATATCTTTTTTTTTTATCTTTATGCTACTATCATATTTTTTCATGTATTATACTACCCACTAATTATTTATAATACCACCATAATATCCCTCTACATATCTCTGCCTCCATATTTATTATATATCTTTTATTATATATTATATACATCTTTTTATTATCTGTACTATAATTCATGACCGACTTCCCACTTATTTATTATATTTTCTCACTACCATCATGTTTTTTTCATGTACTTCCATGTATGTTACTATTATTTATATTACCACCATATTATCTCTATACGTATCTCCGCTTACATCACGGATTATAGTCTATTCATTTATTTATCACTATCATTCATTAATATATTATGTAGTACGCATCACCAACTACTCCCTCCTCTTTTATCCACCCTGACCTTCCTAAGCAAAATTGCTCCCATGTTATGATTTGTCTCTTACTCCTTATTATGTTACCAGGCATTATACACACTACACGTTATAGTTCCTATACTCCATATACCTCCTGTCTATATACCGTATATACTCGAGTATAAGCCGAGTTTTTCAGCACGATTTTTCGTGCTGAAAACCACCCCCTCGGCTTATACTCGAGTGAACTCTCCACCCTCAGTGGTCTTCAACCTGCGGACCTCCAGAGGTTTCAAAACTACAACTCCCAGCAAGCCCGAGGAGCAATCGGCTGTCCGGGCTTGCTGGGAGTTGTAGTTTTGAAACCTCTGGAGGTCCGCAGGTTGAAGACCACTGCGGCCTTCGACATCATCCAGCCCCCTCTCACCCCCTTTAGTTCTGTACAGTACTCGCCTCCACTCGGCGCTGGTCCGGTGCTGCAGGACTGTCCGGTGAGGAGGTCGTCCGGTGGGATAGTGGTTCCGGGCTGCTATCTTCACCGGGGAGGCCTCTTCTAAGAGCTTCGGGCCCGGCCCCAGAATAGTCACGTTGCCTTGACGACGACGCAGAGGTACGTTCATTACCAACGTCCTTCTGCGTCATCGTCAAGGCAACGCCTCTATTCCGGGCCCGCAGCGCGGAGAAGAGGCGCCCCCCAGTGAAGATAGCAGCCCGGAACCACTATCCCACCGGACGACCTCCCCACCAGACAGTCCTGCAGCACCGGACCAGCGCCGAGCGGAGGCGAGTACTGTACAGAACTAAAGGGGGTGAGAGGGGGCTGGAGGATGTCGAAGGCCGCAGTGGTCTTCAACCTGCGGACCTCCAGAGGTTTAAAAACTACAACTCCCAGCAAGCCCGGACAGCCGATGGCTGATCGGGCTTGCTGGGAGTTGTAGTTTTGAAACCTCTGGAGGTCCGCAGGTTGGAGACCACTGAGGGCGGATAGTTCACAAGAGGATGATGACAAGAGGATGATGACAAGGGGATGATGAAGGGGGGTGGGGATGATGAAGGGGGGTGGGGATGATGACAAGGGGATGATGACAAGGGGATGATGAAGGGGGGGTGTGGGATGATGACAAGGGGATGATGAAGGGGGTTGTGGGATGATGACAAGGGGATGATGAAGGGGGTGTGTGGGATGATGACAAGGGGATGATGAAGGGGGGATGATGACAGGCGTTGATGATGAAAGGGGGATGATGACAGGGTGATGATGATGACAGGGGGGGATGATGTATTTCCCACCCTAGGCTTATACTCGAGTCAATAACTTTTCCTGGTATTGTGGGGTGAAATTAGGGGCCTCGGCTTATATTCGGGTCGGCTTATACTCGAGTATATACGGTATGTATAACTATATAATTTTTTTCTCAATATTACCCACTATAGTGCATTATGTCACTACATGCCGTGTGTCCTATGTATACAACACTGGTCACCTGTCAGACGCTCAGCCGTTACTCCTATCCTATGACTATTACTCCACACTCTGCCAACTTCCATCCCGCATCCATGTCTGTGCTCTCTACCCCTTCATACCATTCATATCACTCTCTCCCCTCAGGAATTATACAATATACACTTTTCTTTCCCTTTTACTTCGGCCCAGCGCTCGCTGTCAGTGCGATCAGCGAGCTGTCAGACGGCCCGCACTGACAGACGAGCGCTGCTTCCACCTCGCCACCTGATTGGCTGACTGCCATTCACATGGCCCTCCTGTCTTAGCAACGCATCCATAGCAACGAGCCGGCCGCGTCTCCATATAGGAGGCTGAACGGAGCTTCCGTTCACACACCACGGTGGGTCATTTACGACCCACTGCGGTTCTCCAGCTGTTTTATCATAACACACCTGTTCACCAACACTATATCTTTTTTATATTAGAATTCAATAAATATGTATTTTTAGAAATGCTTTATATATGTATTGTATTATTTTAATGTTTTGTTACTTATACTGTGATTTTACCTGTACTCAGTTAACTCCTCCCCCTGTCTTTGGCGCCCATTTTGGGGCAATATAAACCTGTCAACACTGCTATCTTGTTATCCTGATCTGAGGAAGGGAGGGATCTTCCCGAAACGCGTCATCTTATCCGTTTTTTTTTTTGTACTTAATAAATGTCCCGCTGAGGACTTTTTCCATTATCTCTGGCTTTGCTTCATCCTTCCTATCAGAGCTAGCAGCGCCTATCTCAAGGGTCATTTTCCTCCCTTCTCCCATAGGCTTGCATTGAGGGGCGGAGCGTGACGTCACACGGGGGCGGAGGCGTGATGTCACACACCGTTGGCCCTGTGGTCGCCGGTAATCAGACCCGGAGCGAACACGCACCGGGGACTGATTACAAACGGGGTGCCGCGTGCAAGATCACGGGGGTCCCCAGTGGCGGGACTCCCGCGATCAGGCATCTTATCTCCTATCCTTTGGATAGGGGATAAGATGTCTAAGCACCGGAGAACCCCTTTAAATATCTATATTCAGGATGGCTGTTTACATACTGCCACCTATTTTAAGGAGGTGGATGCAAACAGCTACCTCGACTTTAACAGTTGCCATCTGAAACAATGGAAGAAGAACATTCCATTCGGTCAAATGAAAAGAATCCGAAGGAATTGTTCTTCCACACAAAAATGGCAGCAACAACTAGATAACCTGTAGGATCGTTTTAACCCCTTAAGGACGCAGGACGTAAATGTACGTCCTGGTGCGGTGGTACTTAACGCACCCGGACGTACATTTACGTCCTGTGCTTAACCGCGGGCATTGGAGCGATGCCCGTGTCATGCGCGGCTGATCCCGGCTGCTGATCACAGCCAGGGACCCGCCGGCAATGGCCGACGCCCGCGATCTCGTGGGCGTCCGCCATTAACCCCTCAGGTGCCGGGATCAATATAGATCCCGGCATCTGCGGCAGTGCGCGATTTAAATGAACGATCGGATCGCCCGCAGCACTGCTGCGGGGATCCGATCATTCAGAACGCCACATGGAGGTCCCCTCACCTTCCTGCTTCCGCCTCCCGGCGTCTTTTGCTCTGGTCTGAGATCGAGCAGACCAGAACAGAAGATAGTCGATAACACTGATCTGTTCTATGTCCTATACATAGAACAGATCAGTATTAGCAATCATGGTATTGCTATGAATAGTCCCCTATGGGGACTATTCAAGTGTAAAAAAAATATGTTAAAAAAATGTAAAAGTAAAAAAAAAGTGAAAAATCCCCTCCCCCAATAAAAAAGTAAAACGTCAGTTTTTTCCTATTTTACCCCCAAAAAGCGCAAAAAAATTATTTTATAGACATATTTGGTATCGCCGCGTGCGTAAATGTCCGAACTATTAAAATAAAATGTTAATGATCCCGTACGGTGAACGGCATGAACGTAAAAAAAAAATCCAAAATTGCTACTTTTTTAATACATTTTATTTTAAAAAAATTATAAAAAATGTATTAAAAGTTTTTTATATGCAAATGTGGTATCAAAAAAAGTACAGATCATGGCGCAAAAAATGAGCCCTCATACTGCCGCTTATACGGAAAAATAAAAAAGTTATAGGTCATCAAAATAAAGGGATTATAAACGTACTAATTTGATTAAAAATTTTGCGATATTTTTTAAGCACAACAATAATATAAAAATATGTAATAATGGGTATCATTTTAATCGTATTGACCCTCAGAATAAAGAACACATGTCATTTTTACCGTAAATTGTACGGCGTGAAAACGAAACCTTCCAAAATTAGCAAAATTGCGTTTTTATTTTTAATTTCCCCACAAAAATAGTGTTTTTTGGTTGCGCCATACATTTTATGATATAATGAGTTATGTCATTACAAAGGAAAACTGGTCACGCAAAAAACAAGTCCACATACTAGTCTGTGGATGAAAATATAAAAGAGTTATGATTTTTAGAAGGCGAGGAGGAAAAAATGAAAACATAAAAATTAAATTGTCTGAGTCCTTAAGGCCAAAATGGGCCCTGAGTCCTTAAGGGGTTAAACAAAAAGGGTATCCCAAACCCCTTATACAAGGAGCACCTCAGAGAGTGGATGAATTAGAACAAAGTGCTTGCTTGAAAAATAATAAACAGGGTAATGCAGAGGGTGGTTATAATGATGAATTTGATTCTGGTTTTCTAACTACCGTATATACTCCAGTATAAGCCGACCCGAATATAAGCCAAGACCCCTAATTTCACCCCAAAAACCCTGGAAAAGTTATTGACTCGACTATAAGCCTAGGGTGGGAAATACATCATTCCCCCATGTAATCATCCAGACCCCCATCATCATCCCCCCCCCTTCATCATCACTGCCTGTCAATCCATTCATCAGTGTTTTTCAACCTGCGGACCTCCAGATGTTGCAAAACTACAACTCCCAGCATGCCCTGGGCATGCTGGGAGTTGTGGTTTTGAAATCTGTGGAGGTTCGCAGGTTGAAGACCACTGTGGCCTTCGTCATCATCACCCCCCCCCCCCCCCCTTCATCATCATCCCCCCCTTCATCATCACTGCCTGTCAATCCCTTCATCAGTGGTCTTCAAACTGCGGACCTCCAGATGTTGCAAAACTACAACTCCCTGCGGCCTTCGTCGTTACCCAGCCCCCCCCCCACCGTTTTGTTTTGTACTCACCTCCCCTCGGCGGGAAGTTAGGGTGAGCTGGTCCTAGTGATGTTGCCTTGACGATGACGCACAGGGACGTTGCGCATGAACGTCCCTGTGCGTCGTCGTCAAGGCAACGTCATTAGTCTGGGGCCAGGCCCGATGCGCGGAGAAGAGGGCCCCCCTGGTGAAAATGGACAGCCCGCAACGACTAACCCTCCCCACCGGACGGTCCCTGCAGAATAGAGGGCCCGAACCAGCTCACCCTGACTTCCCGCCGAGGGGAGGTGAGTAGAAAACAAAAGGGGGGGGGGCTGGATGATGACGAAGGCCGCAGTGGTCTTCAACCTACGGACCTCCAGAGGTTTCAAAACTACAACACCCAGCATACTGGGAGTTGTAGTTTTGCAACATCTGGAGGTCCGCAGGTTGAAGACCACTGAGAAGAGATTGGCAGTCGGAGAGATCACTCGAGTAGAAGCCGAGGGGACATTTTCAGCACGAAAAATGGTGCTGAAAAACTCGGCTTATACTTGAGTATATACGGTAGGTATTACACATCACACACCAATATTTTTTTTTAATTTTTTTTTATTTTTTTGTATAGGTAATATTACCAACTCATATTATTGTGCCATGATTACTGGCACCATATGTAGTCCCCCGGTTATTCTTCTTTAGATGGTTTTTCCGTGTCCTGTGCAGTATCTCTCCCAGAAGTCCACTTGATGGCCCACGTGGTGGTCTACACCCCGAAGTCATCAATTCTTACTCTAAGAGAGAGTTTGCAGCTGTTCCTGGAGACGGTTAACATTAACCTCTGCATGGTGGAATAATAGGTCACGATGTTTATCAGGATCAGTAGAAGCATCACCCACTCGATGATTATGGTGGTGATTTCACGGATCTCATCCCAGTCTTCATCATCATAGAATAATTCCTGTAATGTTTTATATCCAAAGTAGAAAATTGCGCAGGTAAAAGCCAGGCCACAGCAGGTGCATCTACTATGGCGGATGACTTTTTTTGCTCCTGGTAATTTATACATCTGGATTGACTGCCCAAGGTAGTATAAGGCTTCACATGTAATGGAAATTATCGTGCTGACAAAGTGTATCCTGGGATATTCTTCGGGGGACAATACATGCATAACAGCTGTGGAAAAACAGGAGGCCCACACAATGGCCAGCAGGATCCTCTGGATCAGGACCTGATGACCCCTGAACTCTTCAGTATGCATAACCATATACTTATAAATAAGAAAGGTTAGTACCAAAGTGCCAATGGATGTCCCTATGAATCCAATTCTCAATAATATGTTTTCGGGAAAGAAATTTCCCACGTCACTGTGAAGGAAAAGAAACCAATGTTATTATGGACATTTCCTCACTCCCAACCCATGAAATAAGAATCTTGTGCTTGTTTATCTTACCTGATGTGCATCAGTGGCGAGGCGGCATGGCCGAGGACGACCGTCATGATGTAGCTGGTGGCAAGCCAGGCCGCACACCAAAACGCCAACAGAAGGGGGACGAACCCCAAACCTTTTAGCTCCATATCAGTCAAGAAGAAGTAAAAGATGCTAATCGCACTGTAACAATCTACAGAATGAAGGCTCGGGCGGCTGTCAGTGGAATGTCAGGACTCCAGCTGTCTATGACATCACATGTCTGATGTCACGATGACTGCTTGCTTCTTGGAGCTGCCATGATTTAGTATCTGCCATGGAAAGAACCTAATGTTTCTACTATGGACCTTACAGACCACAAAACCCAAGTAATTAGCGCAGGGGCTCCATTTTGATCATCTCATATTTCACATTATTTGAGTTCCAGGGCTCAGATACATTTGCACCCTCTATAGCAGTGGTCTCCAAGCTGTGAACCCCCAACCACTGCAAAACCACAACTCCCAGCATGCCTGGACAGCAACTTTGCATAAGGAAATAGTCTAATTAAACTTTTTTATAGAATCCCAGACATCTCCAAGGAAAAGCCTCTAAGGGTCTCGTTCAATCTTAATGTTATACCTTTTTTCAATAACATTGATGATTCCAAAATGTATGAATATAGGAATAATTCCATATAAGATACAAAAAGTTAGCGTCCTCCATTTCTGGAAAAGTTTCTGAGTTGCCCATAGCAACCAATCAGATTGCTTCCTTCATTTTTCAGAGGCCTTTTCAAAAATGAAAGAAGCAATCTGATTCGTTGCTATGGGCAACTGCACAACTCTTCCTCTACACTGGTTTTGATGAATCTCCCCCATAGATGGAGATTCATCAAAACCTGTCCAGAGGAAAAGCTGCTGAGTTGCCCATAGCAACCAATCAAATCGCTTCTATCATTCTTGAAAAAGCCTATGAAAAATTAAAGAAGCGATCTGATTGGTTGCTATGGGCAACTCAGAAACATTTCCTCAGGACAGGTTTTGATAAATCTTCCTCTATGGGGGAGATTCATCAAAACCAGTGTAGAGGAAGAGTTGCGCAGTTGCCCATAGCAACCAATCAGATTGCTTCTTTCATTTTTGAAAAGGCCTCTGAAAAATGAAGGAAGCAATCTGATTGGTTGCTATGGGCAACTCAGAAACTTTTCCAGGAAAGTAAAGTTTAACCACAACCAGGGGCGGATCCAGAGTCTAGTCTCGTGAGGGGCACTATTAAAGAATTTTGCGTTGGCGGACAGAAAATAAGGTGTTTCTTAAAGAACTTACAATATTATTAAATGTATCCATTATAATAATCAAATACACCAATTGCCACAGAATGGGAAAGCGCTAAAGATGTTTTTACCATTTAAAACTACAGCTCCCAGTATGACCTAAGTAGTGGTGAGGAGATGCTGGGAGTTGTTGTTTCACCCATCATTACTGCAAAACTTACAAGTGACTACAGCTCTGATGGGACAGTCAGGACAATACACAATGATATCAGTGACTACAGGTGACGTCTTCTCTATAGTCTTTCCTTATCTAATTCAGATGGTACATACCACCGGGTCCAGCTAAATATTCTCGCTGCATAACTTGACGCCCAGACAGCTCTTCACTGTGTCAGCGTTTTCTGATCCTCTATATGAAAAAAGTATTAATATAATACTACCAAACACCATATCCTTTGAATATGATTCTGACACACTGTACCCTCCGAATATACTACAACTCACTTTACCCTTTGCATACAATACTGCCACACACTGTACCCAATGAATATAATACTGCCACACACTGTACCCACTGAATATAATACTGCAACACACTGTCCCCTCTGAATATAATACGCTCTAAATATCCCTCTAAATACAATACCGTGATGTATTGTGGCTAATGAAAACCGTACTAACCCAGAAATTCCTTATACTCTGTGCCCCTCATATATAGTAGTAATGCACCATCCTTTGCCCCCACATATAACTATGACCTGTCCTGTTCCCCCTCTTAATAATAATGCCCTCTGTCCTGTTCCCCTACCATATCATTCCCCCTGTGCTGTGCCCCTCACATATAATGCCCCTGCATTGTTCCCCTCACATATAATGCCCCCCAATCCTGCTCCCTCAGGGGGCATTATAAGTGAGGGAAACATAACAGGGGGGCATTATAAGACAGGACACATTATATGTTAGGGGCACATGACAGGGGGACATTATATGTGAGGGGCACATGACAGGGGGTTCCTCACTTATAATGCCCCCCTATCATGTGCCCCTCACATATAATGCCCCTGTAATGTTCCCCTCACATATAATGTCCCCTGTCCTGCCCCTTCAGGGTCCATTATAAGTAAGGGGCACATAACAGGGGGCATTATAAGTTGAAGTACATTATATGTTAGTGGCCCAAGACAGGGGGGCATTATAAGTGAGGGGCCGAAGACAGGGGGGATTAAAAGTGAGGGGCCCAAGACAGGGGGGCATTATAAGTGAGGGCCTGTTATGTGCCCTTCACTTATAATGCCCCCCTTTCATGTGCCCCTCACATTTAATGCCACCTGTCATGTGCCCCTCACATTTAATGCCCCCTGTTATGCGCCCCTTACTTATAATGCCCCCCTGTCATGTGCCCCTCACTTATAATGCCCCCCTGTCTTGGGCCACTAATATATAATGTGCTTTGAATTATAATGCCCCGTTATGTTCCCCTCACATATAATGCCCCCTGTCCTGCACCCTCAGGGGGCATTTTAAGTAAGGGGCACATAAAAGGACGGCATTATAAATCAGAGCACATTATTTGTTAGCGGCACATGAGAGGGGGGCATTATAAGTGAGGGGCACATGAGAGGGGGGCATTATAAGTGAGGGGCACATGACAGGGGGGCATTATAAGTGAGGGGCAAATGACAGGGGGGCATTATAAGTGAGGGGCACATGACAGGGGGGCAATATAAGTGAGGGCTACATGACAGGGGGGCATTATAAGTGAGGGGACAAAGACAGGGGGGCATTATAAGTGAGGGGCACATGACAGGGGGCATTATAAGTGAGGGGCACGTGATAGGGGGGCATTATAAGTGAGGGGCACATGACAGGGGGGCATTATAAGTGAGGGGCACATGACAGGGGGGCATTATAAGTGAGGGGCACATAACAGAGGGGCCATATAAGTGAGGGGCACATGACAGGGGGGCATTATAAGTGAGGGGCACATGACAGGGGGGCATTATAAGTGAGGGGCACATGACAGGGGAGCATTATAAGTAAGGGGCACATGACAGGGGGGCATTATAAGTGAGGGGCACATAACAGGGCCCTGTCAGTCTGCCGGAAGTGGCCATTCCAATGTCCCCCGCAGGAAGCTTCGTGCAGGGTTCAGCACCCCCTTCCAGCAGACTGCAGGGGCCCTGTTCGGGAGATTGTAGGGGGTCCTAGTGCTCGGATCCCCCACAATCCATAACTTATCCTCTGTCTCGGCGTCTTAATAGGCTGTAAGTAAATGAAAAATAGATGCTGGCAGCAGTGGAATAGATATGATATAGATATATAGATAGATATGAGATAGATAGATAGATAGATAGATAGATAGATAGATAGATAGATAGATAGATAGATATGAGATAGATATGAGACAGATAGATAGATAGATATGAGATAGATAGATAGATATGAGATAGATAGATAGATAGATAGATAGATAGATAGGAGATAGATAGATAGATAGATATGAGATAGATAGATAGATGAATATGAGAGATAGATAGATATGAGATAGATAGATAGATAGATAGATAGATACAACCAAAGAATAAGTTGGCCAGCACTATTGATTCCAAACTATTGTAAAGACCTGGCTTACAGGTGCAGGCTGCTGGGCTAAATATACAGCAACAGGAGAATACAGCAGCACACTGCTAGCACAAAGATATAGATAAGACATGAGTATATAGATAAAACATGAGTATATAGATAGAACATGAAAAGCTATACAGCTGTAGTGCAATAAATGAAAATATGAAACTATGAAATTATTAGGTACTTAGCTTGCAAATTTGGCGGCCAAATAGCGTGGACCGTCCCACCACGGTAAGGTGACCTCATTCTGGGACGGACCCTACACTATGAATATGCCTCTGTGTGAACAGTACAGCAGGCATTGCAAGGTCTGAAACATCCAAGGCACCTTATATACACCTAATAGAGGTGGGTGGGGTGCAAGAGCCAACATGAAGGTAGCCACTCCCCCGTATGTGTAATACAACCAAAGAATAAGTTGACCAGCACTATTGATTCCAAACTAATGTAAAGACCTGGCTTACAGGTGCAGGCTGCTGGGCTAAATATACAGCAACAGGAGAATACAGCAGCACACTGCTAGCACAAAGATATAGATAAAACATGAGTATATAGATAAAACATGAGTACATAGATGAACATGAAAAGCTATACAGCTGTAGTGCAATAAATGAAAATATGAAACTATGAAATTATGAGGTACTTAGCTTATTCTTTGGTTGTATTACACATACAGGGGAGTGGCTACCTCCATGTTGGCTCTTGCACCCCACCCACCTCTATCAGGTGTATATAAGGTGCCTTGGATGTTTCAGACCTTGCAATGCCTGTTGTACTGTTCACACAGAGGCATATTCATAGTGTAGGGTCCGTCCCAGAATGAGGTCACCTTACCGTGGTGGGACAGTCCACGCTATTTGGCCCCCAAATTTGCAGGCTAAGTACCTCATAATTTCATAGTTTCATATTTTCATTTATTGCACTACAGCTGTATAGCTTTTCATGTTCTATCTATATACTCATGTTTTATCTATATACTCATGTTTTATCTATATCTTTGTGCTAGCAGTGTGCTGCTCTATTCTCCTGTTGCTGTATATTTAGCCCAGCAGCCTGCACCTGTAAGTCAGGTCTTTACAATAGTTTGGAATCAATAGTGCTGGCCAACTTATTCTTTGGTTGTATTACACATACGGGGGAGTGGCTACCTCCATGTTGACTCTTGCACCCCACCCACCTCTATTAGGTGTATATAAGGTGCCTTGGATGTTTCAGACCTTGCAATGCCTGCTGTACTGTTCACATAGAGGCATATTCATAGGGTAGAGTCCGTCCCAGAATTAGGTCACCTTACCATGGTGGGACGGTCCACGCTATTTGGCCGCCAAATTTGCAAGCTAAGTACCTCATATTTTCATAGTTTCATATTTTCATTTATTGAACTACAGCTGTATAGCTTTTCATGTTCTATCTATATACTCATGTTTTATCTTTATACTCATGTTTTATCTATATCTTTGTGCTAGCAGTGTGCTGCTGTATTCTCCTGTTGCTGTGTAGATAGATAGATAGATAGATAGATATGAGATAGATAGATAGATATGAGATGGATAGATATGAGATAGATGAATATGAGAGATGGATAGGAGATGGATAGATATGAGATAGATAGGAGATAGATAGATAGATAGATAGATAGGAGATAGATAGATAGATAGATAGATAGATCGATAATAGATAGGAGATAGATAGATAATAGATAGATAGGAGATATATAGATATATAGATAATAGATAGATAGGAGATAGATTGATATGAGATAGATAGATAGATAGATAGATAGATAGGAGATAGATAGATAATATATAGATATGAGATAGATAGATAGATATACAGCAACAGAAGAATGCAGCAGCACACTGCCAGCACAAGGATATAGGTGAAACATGAAAATGCAGTTAAAACATGGAGAGCTATACAGCTATGGTGTAATAGATGCAAATGTGAAACTATGAAATAGTGAGGCACTTAGCTCGCAAATTTGTCTCCGCTGGCGGTCAAATAGCTTGGACCGTCCCACCGCGATAAGGTGGCCTCATTGGGACGGACCTTACACTCTGAATATGCCTCTGTGTGAACAATTCAGTAAGCATGGCAGGGTCTGGAACATCCAAGACACCTTATATACACACCTGATAGAGGTGGGTGGGGTGCAAGGCCAACATGGAGGTAGCCACTCCCCCGTATGTGCAATACAGACAAAGAATAAGTCAGCCAGCACTTTAGTTGATACCAAACTATTATATGGACCTGGCCTACAGGTGCACACTACTAGGCTAGATATACAGCAACAGAAGAATGCAGCAGCACACTGCCAGCACAAGGATATAGGTGCAACATGAAAATGCAGTTAAAACATAGAGAGCTATACAGCTATGGTGTAATAGATGCAAATGTGAAACTATGAAATAGTGAGGCACTTAGCTCGCAAATTTGTCTCCGCCGGCGGTCAAATAGCTTGGACCGTCCCACCGCGATAAGGTGGCCTCATTGGGACGGACCCTACACTGTGAATATGCCTCTGTGTGAACAATTCAGTAAGCATGGCAGGGTCTGGAACATCCAAGACACCTTATATACACACCTGATAGAGGTGGGTGGGGTGCAAGGCCAACATGGAGGTAGCCACTCCCCCGTATGTGCAATACAGACAAAGAATAAGTCAGCCAGCACTTTAGTTGATACAAACTATTACGGTCCAAGCTATTTGACCGCCGGCGGAGACAAATTTGCGAGCTGAGTGCCTCACTATTTCGTAGTTTCACATTTGCATCTATTACACCATAGCTGTATAGCTCTCCATGTTTTAACTGCATTTTCATGTTTCATCTATATCCTTGTGCTGGCAGTGTGCTGCTGCATTCTTCTGTTGCTGTATACCTAGCCTAGTAGCGTGCACCTGTAGGCCAGGTCCATATAATAGTTTGGTATCAACTAAAGTGCTGGCTGACTTATTCTTTGTCTAGATAGATAGATTGATAGATATGAGATATATAGATATATAATAGATAGATAGATATGAGATAGATACATACATAGATATGAGAGATAGATAGGAGATAGAAAGACAGATAGATCAGTGTTTCCCAACCAGGGTGCCTCCAGCTGTTGTAAAACTACAATTCCCAGTATGCCCACAAAGCCAAATACATGCTGGGAGTTGTAGTTTTACTATAGTTAGAGGCCACTGCTGGGAAACATGTCTCCCGAGCCTGACCCCCCCCCCTTCCTCCTCCTCCCCCAAAGTTACTTACCATGAAGGGCAGCATCAGGGTGGGCAGGGGGGGTCTGGAAGCATTGGGTGGGCGTCCGGGCCTGTGGTGGAGGGCAGTAAGCTGAGCCCGGCCTGCTGGAAACACAGAGGGGTGAGAGGGGGAGGAGCTTGTCTCTTCCCAGCCCCTGCACAGTGTAATGGCTGCAGACTTAGCACTGACAGGCAGACCGTGCGGCCTGCAGAGAATGGTGTCCTGCAGAGAATGGTGTCCTGCAGAGAGTGGTGTCCTGCAGAGAATGGTGTCCTGCAGAGAATGGTGTCCTGCAGAGAGTGGTGTCCTGCAGAAAATGGTGTCCTGCAGAGAGTGGTGTCCTGCAGAGAATGGTGTCCCCGGCGGTTCACACGCTGCAGGTGAGGGGACAGTGCAGCCGGGGCTGACAGCTCCCGCTCATCCCTAATATAGTATCGGGAGGGGCAGCAATCTGGGGGGGGGCAATTGCCCCATTGCCCAGCCCCCCCCCCCCCCTGGATCCGCCACTGACCAAAACACTGTAACACACTGTCCGGGACTCCCAGTGGTGGTCTCGCGTCCACTGTGCTGCGGAAACGGTCCTGCTTATCTTACTGTTTTACATGCCGTGACATCCCCATAGACCACAATGAGCCTATTGGTTACAATGGGCAAAAACGCACAGAGTTAATGCACTAGTCACAGTTCCCTATACCATTGAAGAAGGGAGGGCTCAATATTCACGAAAATGCGCATAAATTTTCGCATATGCACTAAAAAAATGAATATTTGTAATTACGAATATATAGTGCTATATTCGCAATATTCGTGAATTCGCGAATATGCGATATTTGCAATTAAAATTTGAATTGCGAATATTCGCGAGCAACACTAGTGCCCAACCCCCATCGCGCACAGCTAACAATAAAGAAACATATTTCATTCTCGTGCGTTTCCTGCCTCAAAGTAGTGAATTTAAGAAACAAATAAGAGCTTGGAACCATTTTTCTGATATCCATACAGGAGATACATTTAGTATAGAAAGATAGAATGTGTTGGCAGATAAGGACCATTTGGCGCATCTAGTCTGCCCAATAATCTGAATCCTATCAATAGTCCCTGGCCCTATCTTATATGAAGGATAGCCTTATGCCTATCCCATGCATGTTTAAACTCCTTCACTGTATTTGCAGCTACCACTTCTGCAGGAAGGCTATTCCATGCATCCACTACTCTCTCAGTAAAGTAATACTTCCTGATATTACTGCAGAAACATTTCCCCTCTAATATAAAACTTTGTCCTCTTGTGGTAGTTTTTCTTCTTTTAAATATGCTCTCCTCCTTTACCGTGTTGATTCCCTTTATGTATTTAAAAGTCTCTATCATATCCCCTCTGTCTCTTCTTTCTTCTATACATGTTGTGGTCCTTTAACCTTTCCTGGTAAGTTTTATCCTGCAATCCATGTACTAGGTTAGTATCTTCTCTGAACTCTCTCTAGAGTATCTATATCCTTCTGGAGATACGGCCTCCAGTACTGCGCACAATACTCCAAGTGAGGTCTCACCAGTGTTCTGTACAGCGGCATGAGCACTTCTCTCTTTCTACTGCTTATACCTCTCCCTATACATCTAAGCATTCTGCTAGCATTTCCTGCTGCTCTATTACATGGTCTTCCTACCTTTAAGTCTTCTGAAATAATTACTCCTAAATCCCTTTCCTCAGATAATGAGGTGAGGACTGTGTCAAATATTCTACATTCTGCCAGAGGGTTTTTATACCCCAGGTGCACTTATCCACATTAAATTTCAGTTGCCAGAGTTTTGACCATTCTTCTGGTTTTCCTAAATCCTTTTCCATTTGGCGTATACCTCCATGATCATCAACCATGTTACATATCTTTGTGTAATCAGCAAAAAGACACTTCTTACCATATAAAGAATGGTATCTATCTTACCATATAAAGAATCTGAGAGAGTAATATCATCTTGATGATAGAGGCCCTGTCTGTCATTTCAATGGGAAGTCTAAGCCATTTATTTAATAAAGGGGATACATTTTGTTCAGGAAAAAGGCCTGGGATCATTCTAACTGATATCCCGAGAAACTCAATAGTATTGTCAGGCTCCAAGACTTTCAGCCCGACCCCAACTCAATTACTAACTATATCAAACAGCAGTAGGCTCGATTTGGACCAATTAACCTTAAATCTAGAAAAATTCCCAAAACATTCAATTATCTGCATAGCTTTCAGGATTGATTTTTCAGAATTTTGAAGCGTAAGAAGCAGATCGTCTGCGTAGAACAAGAGTTTACTATCCTTACTGTAAATACCATATCTCCTCCGTTTGCCTAATAGCTATTGCAAGGGGTTCAATGTATAAAAGAAATAGAATGGGGACAGGGGGCACCCCTGTCTAGTCCCTCTCTCCAAATTAAATGTTTCTGTATGATTCCCATTGACTATAACCTGAGCTGAAGGTTGATCATACAGGACCCTGACCCATTCCAAAAATCTGTCACCCAACCCAAACCTCTCCATCGCCTGCCTGAGGTAGCTACAATCTACCCTGTCAAAGGCCTTCATGGCATCTATCGACAGGATGGATCGGAGCCCCTACTCTGGCATATGAATATTAGCAAACAGCTTAATCATATTATCATCGATATTTCGGCTCGGTACAAAGCTGGTTTGGTCAGTAGCACTCATTTTGTTGCAAACCTTGGCCAATCTCATTGCCAAAACCTTGGCAATAGTTTTGGCATCTGAATTTAATAGAGAGATGGGTCTATATGAATCAGCTGAAAGAAGGTTCTTTCCCTTTTTTAAGAGCAGAATTATGTTTCCTTCACGCTTAGTCAATGGGAGAGACCTACTAATACAGGTTTCACTGAACACTTTTAAGAGAGATGGCAGGAGCACCTCTCTGAATTCTACATATACCCCAAAAGGAAGGCCATCTGTCCCAGGGGCTGAGTCCTTCGACATAGTATCCAGGGCCTTATAAACCTCCTGGATAGTGATAGGGCTATTTATGGCTGCAATCTCTTCTGGATCTAAATGTGGTACATCACATTTTGAAAGAAAATCATATATTTTTTTATAAGTATTTATTTATTAATTTTGCATAAAATAAACAAACAGCACAGAAAAGTGCAACCCACAACCAGTACCCCTGTAGGTCCATAAGTTGACGCCATCACATCAACAGAAGGAGTATGACATAGTAGCATTCTATCACGGAAGGAAGCATCCTCAGCACCATCCAGGGAGGCCCCACAATAACAAACAAGCATACATGCACACTACCACACATCCCAATGACTCCGCCAAGAACCCCATCACCTCCCTTCAAAAAGTGGCTATAACAGGACACTCCCAGACATCATGTAGAAAAGTACCTACCTCCACAGAACAACGGAAAAATAAATCCGAGGAAGACAACCTATACGCTTCAGCTTAGCAGGCGTATAATATAACCTTAAAACATACCGTGACTGAATCAGCATGTCCCTACTACTCACCACAGTGGAATAATAGGAGCCCTCAACCTCCTTGCATTGGCCCTCGGACAGGTCCGGTATATCAGCCACCCATTTATGATAAGTGTTAGAGCATAGGACTGGGTGAGAGGTTTACTGAGGTCCGCGGTGCCCAGGAGAATCTCCACTTCAGAAAACACAGGAGTAAATGTCAGGGAGCCAAACTGCACTTGGACCGCATGGTGAAGCTGGAGATACCTATAAAAAGAACTGCCAGGGATATCATATCTTTCTTTCATTTCCGCAAAGGAGAGGAAAACCTGATCCTCCCGGAACAAGTGAATCACAAACTTGACTCATGAGAACCCCAGAACCCGGCCTCCTGTAACCCTTGTAGGCGAGGTAAATGTACATTCCCCCACAGGGGTGCCCTATGAGATATCAACGGTTTCGGAAATCTGCTCGACGCCACAGACCACACATTAGCTGTAGTTTGCAAGGGAAGAGGATAAGAGGAGCGAGAACAATACCTGTAGAGTGAGTTAGTAAGAGCTTCATACAAACCCATAAGTGCTCCAGCCAAGGCCGTCGCCGAATTCGACAGATCCAGGTCGATCCACCATACTGCATAGACCAACTTAGAGACAAAAAAATATTTATAGACATCTGGAGCAGCTAAGCCACCATGTCTTTTTGAAGCCTGGAGGAGAGCCCGACCGAGTCTGGAGACTTCCCCTGCCAACAGAAGGATCCCAGAGCACCACACAATGTATTAAAGTATTTCCTAGGGGGGACCACAGGAGCCAGATGGAATAGATAAAGGAATTTAGGCAGATAAATCGTTTTAAAGATAGCAATCCTTCCAGCTAGGGGGAGAGGTAGGGAAGACCAGACATGTAACCTATCTACTGTGGAATTCAAAAGCGGGTCTAAATTCAGAGACAGGTAGTCTGATAGAGACGCAGTAATCTCAACCCCCAGATATCTAAATCGGGAAACCACTTGCACCCCTGCTGGAAGAGGAGAGGGAAGTAAAATGTCAGGTTAGAAAGCCATGAAAGAGGATTTACCCCCATTAACCCGCAGGCCCGAGATAGAGCTAAACCTACACAGAAGGTCCATCAGAGAGACTAAGGAACCCCAACATCCGTCAAATACACTAGTGTGTCATCTGCATAGAGAGAAACCTTCTCCACAATGGATCCCCCTAGGGATGCCGCAGATAGTGGGATCTCTACGTATAGCCGCTGCTAAGGGCTCAATCGCCAGTGATAAGAGGAAGGGTGAAATGGGGCCCTCCTGTCTAGACTGTTCAGACCCAATTACCTCCTAGCCGGCTATAACTACCCCTCCCCCTTATTAAAATAAATAATTAAATAATAACTGACACAACAACAATTTAACTTTTCCGTGGGTGGGAATCGGCCACAGCTTTATCTATAATATGTCTTATATAAATAACAATTTAACTGTAACAAAGACACCGATTGGCTTCTTACCAACCCAAGAGGTGCTGCCACACCATCCTGTTTGGAGGTCTACCCCGGGTTGACCCCGCTTTCACCGTCTTCTTACCGCCAAGCTGTGACTTACAATAAAAAGAGAGGGAGGGCAAAACTCCGGGTCCTGGGCAGATTGAGGGGGGAAGGGAGGCACCACAGCTATAAATACCCAGGGGAGGGCCCCTGAAAGCCCGGGAAACTATTAAACCCCTGATTGGTGCACTCCTTCCTCCCCACCCATGGGACATACCACTATAGCCACCGGCAAGTTTTACAGGCGGGGGAGGGGGCTAAAACCTTGCCTGTATTATTTCGTAACCCTTAACTGCTCACCAGTCAGGGGGCAAACTAGTTATGCACAGCTTGCCCCTCCAGACTGTTGAGACCCAATTAGCTCCTAGCAGGCTATAACTACCCCTCCCCCTTACTAAAATAAATAATTAAATAATAACTGACACAACAACAATTTAACTTTTCCATGGGTGGGAATCGGCCACAGCTTTATTTATAAAATTACTTATATAAATAACAATTTAACTGTAAAAAAGACAACGATTGGCTTCTTACCAACCCGAGAGGTGCTGCCACACCATCCTGTGTGGAGGTCTACCCCGGGTTGACCCCGCTTTTACCGTCTTCTTACCGCCACGGAGGAGACCAGTTAGCCCTACACTGGGCTCTGACCCCCACCCAAGAGATACTGGATAGCCAACACCTGGGGCCACCTCAGCCCCCCGGACACACCTAACACATTTCCTCTCCAGGAAATCCGCCCAACACATTTCCTCTCCAGGAAATCCGCCCAACACATTTCCTCTCCAGGAAATCCCCAAACACTTTTTCTCTCCAGGAAATCCGCCCAACACATTGCCATCTGAGGTACCTGCCGCCAGGATCTATATATATATTTTTTTTTAATAACTCTTGTGTGAAGAGTGCCGCAGCACTCGCACCACCTTGCGGAAAACACCTCGCAAAACAAAACACATATGGGAAACACAAACTGGGCGAAAATAACAACACAACATGCAGATCGCAAACGCCCCACACGCTGCACTAACCTCTCTGGAAACCCAGCCACCCCCGCCGGCCCCGACACAAAAAGAGAGCGAATCCCGAACTCACAACACCCCATCCTATCAAAGAAAAGCAAAAAAACCCAAAACAGACAAAAAAACTGAAATTGAATAATCGGGGGAGGGGCGCAAAAATTAAAAAAGGGGAGGGGGGGCCTTCCACCGCCCAGTCAACAATAGGACGACAACTGGAAAAAACAGTCATTCGCGGACCCTCATGCAGCACTGCGTGTCCCGGATCGCCTAAGCAGTCTTGGACCGACGGGCCTGCAAACGCACGAAATAGGCACCCAAAAACACATCAGACACCCAAGTCCCATAGAAGGGGACGAGCAGAAAGGAAGTGCCCCATCCACATAGCCTCGAAAAAAGCCAGCGCAAAACCTTGGATCAGAAAAACGACGCAAAACCGATAACCAAAATCCGACCCACCAAGCAACCCAAAAACTCAGGAAAAAACGGTTGCCAACAGCAAGGTCACCCACTCGCGGGCCCAGCCCTTAAGTATACACCTACATCCCACCAACCGCAGAGCAGAAAATAAAAATCGTCAAAGAAAAAAGCGTCAACACCCAATACCGACCCCAGGGAGCATAGCCCCAAAATAAATCGTAACTCCAAACAGCGAAGAACTAGGTGCAACATGCCGAGCACAGGTAGAAAGACAAAAGAGATAATAGCAGTGACAACGCCCCGAATGTCAGACCGACAATACGCCACGATCACTCAAATCACACCCTAGAAAGAAGAAAATTATCACCAAATTAGAGCGCAACCAAGCGCAGGGACCCAGCCAACCCACACCTTATCGTTACAATTCTAGAACATGAGCTGCCGAAGCAAGCACCCAAAGTCCCAAAACCAACACCAAGGGAAAAGCGCAAACAAAACCCAAGCATGGCAGAAACCCACCGACTACCAAGACCCCAGCACGACATACAGGAGTCCCATGCCTACAAGAGATTGGGAGCAAAACAGGAAAAACATCAGACAAATACACCAGGACAAATGGAGCAGCGGTGAGATAAACCAAACAAAGGGGGAGAAAACCAAAAGAAACGAAATCTTAACCGGGTGGCGGCCACCGACTCAGGATAAGGAACAAACCTCGGGAGCTAAGTCCACCAAACCCTGGCCACCCAGAGCGTAAGGCCAAAAGACCACTCACCCAAGCGTGCACCGCAGAAAATGATACCATACCAAAGCACCCCGTAAAGAAGAGACGTACCCAACTCCCAACCAGAGACCAACACAGACATACACCATATCCAAGACCCAAACTCAACAAACACACGGAAACAAAAGGAAGAACACTGCACAGAACGCAGCCATAAGCACACTAACTGGAGAAGGGGCCAAGCCCCAAATCAGAACACTCACTAATTCCCGAAGATGAAGAAGGACAACAGCTGGAGGAACCACTTCACCACCACCGCAGGCGTGGGACAAGGCACGCTGGAGACCGCCGGGTCGCGGGCACTCTGCCGCAGCACTCCCTACCCCTCCACGGGGGGCATTGGAGAGGCAGGAGGAAGAAGGACAGCAGCCGCAGCAGGGGGGGGAGTTTGGGAACTCAGGGCGGAGAGGTGATGGGGAGGCGAGGGGGGGCAGGCGCAGTGGCTGCAAGAACCAAGGGGAGCACTGGAAAAGCATGATGAAAAAGGGGGGCGGCAGGAGCTGCCACGGCAGCAGTGGGCAGGGGGACATAAGGGGAGAGGGGGGTGCTAGTGTGGTGAGGAGCGGGTAAATGAGTTGGGACTGTATGAGGGCTCACATAGTTTGCGCCGTGATCTGAAGTGGTCCGCTGGGATCGCTGTTTATTCATATATACAGTAAAAAGTTATCAAAATACGCTAATTTGGACTGTG
The DNA here is from genome assembly GCF_029499605.1 of Hyla sarda. NCBI lineage: Eukaryota > Metazoa > Chordata > Amphibia > Anura > Hylidae > Hyla > Hyla sarda. The sequence goes on along the minus strand of NC_079189.1, from coordinate 570,457,249 downwards.
AAATTTATTTATTCAATTATTACTAATATTATTTATTTATGTATTTTATGTATTTATTTAATTTTATTATTTATTTAATTCGTTTATTAATTTATTTATAAAAAAAATTTTTGCGCGCGCACGCCAAAGACTGAGCGCTTCAAATGACGATATATTTTTATGCTTCGGACATGTACGCACGCGGTGATGCCACATGTGTGTTTGTAATACAGTATTTTATTTTATTTTATTTTTTTTTGTATGGATGGGGAAAAGGGGGGTGAACCAAACATTTATTAGTGAAAGGGTTAAATGATCTTTATTAACGTAACTTTTTTTTTTTTTTTTGCAAATGCTATAGTATTTATTTAATTTTATTATTTATTTATTTATGGATTATTTATTTTTTGTGCGTACGCCATAGACTGAGCACTTCAAATGACGATCAATATATTTGTATACTTCGGACATGCACGCACGCGGCGATACCACATGTGTGTTTGTAATACAGCATTTTATTTTTTATTTTATTTTTTTTGTATGGATGGGGAAAAGGGGGGTGAACCAAACGTTTATTAGTGAAAGGGTTAAATGATCTTTATAAATTTTTTTTTTTGTGCAATGCTATCGCTCCCATAGGAGCTATAACACTGCACACACTGATCCTGACACTGATCACTTGCCATGTATTAACATGGCAATGATCGGTGTTATCAACGATTGATTGCTCAAGCCTGACTTTCAGGCTTGGAGCAATCAATCAACGAGCGGACGCACAGAAGGCAGGTGATTGACCCTCCTGCTGCGTCCCAGCTGATCGGGACATCGCGATTTTATCGCGATGGTCCCGATCAGCCCGACTGAGCAGCCGGGATGCTTGTAATTTCACTGACAGACATGGCGATCAACTTTAATCGTCGCGTCTAAAAAGGTAATGCCGGACATCTGCCCGATCGGCGATGTCTGGCATTAGCATGGGTCCTGGTTGCTAAGAGCAACCGGGACCCAGCGGATATAATGCGCGCTCACCTTGTGAGCGCGCATTATATCTGGGGACGCGCAAATGGACGTTAATAAATGTCCATTTGCGCATAGGGGGTTAAAAAAGCAGCAGCCACCAAGGGGCTGCCACCTCCAGAGACGGAGGGGACAACAGGGGGGGGGGGGGAGAAAGGAGTCGGAGGGGACCACAACAGGGAGGAAAAGGAGACGGAGGGGACAAGGAGGGGGACGGAGGGGACAAGGAGGGGGACGGAGGGGGGACAAGGAGGGGGACGGGGGAAAGGAGAAAAGCAGAGCGCGCTCATAAGAAGCACGCCCGAGGAAAGGCTCGAGGCATAGGCAGGGGAGAGGGCTTGGCCACGGACAGGGAAGAGGGCAGAAGGAAGGGGCGGGACAGGGCTCACAGGGACTACAGTGGGAAAGGAGAGCAGGACTGAGGAGAGGTCCGCCAGCCTCCCGAACCCGCCACGGGCGTAACAGGAGGGGAGGCCAGCTCAGCCACAAGCGAGCATGCCAGCCCTCACCCTCCTGCTCCATCCGGGCCATAAGAGGGCAGCAACATACCAACCAGCAGCCAAAACTCTGGGTCCTGGGCAGATTGAGGGGGGAAGGGAGGCACCACAGCTATAAATACCCAGGGGAGGGCCCCTGAAAGCCCGGGAAACTATTAAACCCCAGATTGGTGCACTCCTTCCCCCCCACCCATGGGACATACCACTATAGCCACCGGCAAGTTTTACAGGCGGGGGAGGGGGCTAAAACCTTGCCTGTATTATTTCTTAACCCCTTAACTGCTCACCAGTCAGGGGGCAAGTTATGCACAGCTTGCCCCTCCGGACCCCCGACCCAGTAGAAAAGGGGCAGAAACATCTAGATTGGTACGAATACGGGCAATCAAACCACAAGCGGACCCAGGCACAAAACCTAGGGCCAAACCCAAACACTCCCAAGACCTCCCAGAGATACGGCCACAGGACTGAATCAAAAGCCTTATAGACAAAACTAACCACTACCCCTGAAGGGAAGCCTTCCCCCTATGCCACAACATTCAACTGCAGGGGCTTTACGTTAACATCAGTAGCCCTACCTGGCATAAACCCGGTTTGGTCAGGATGAACAACAGAGCAATAAATCCATACAGGCGAGTAGCCAGAACTTTTGCAAAGATCTTAATATCAATATACAAGAGAGAGATAGGCCTGTAAGAATCGGGTAGCAGCGGATCCTTCCCAGGCTTAGGGAATACCACAATCAGTGCTTCCCTCATAGAATCCGGAAGAGAGTCAGCCTCAGCCACCGATTTAAACAATTGAAGGAGTATAGGGGCCAAGCGCTCCCCGTTCATCCCATACCAATCTCCAACTAACCCGTCTAAACCCGGGGTCTTGCCATGAGGAAGTTCCGTAATAGCCTGCCCCACCTCCTCCAGGGTAAACGGGGAATCTAACACCTCGGCTTGGGCATGACTGAGCTTAGGGAGGGACACGTCCTGTAGAAAAAACTGAGAAAATCATTTATAAGAGACCTGTTCCCCAGGACCTCAGAGATGTATAAATCCTTAAATAGTTCTCGATTATTTGTTCAATCTGCTCTTGTTTATTAGGGACCTCTCCTCTCTCAGTACGAAGGGCCCCTATATGAGTCTTATTTTGTTGTGTCTTGATAACCTTCGCTATGAGCTTACCCGGGCGACCCCCTTCACAGAACTATTTCTGCCCCTAGAAGAAGAGCCTGTGTTGGGCCTTTTTAGTCAAAAAATTAGAAAGGCTATGTGATAGCCTAAGGGGTGTAAGGTATGGGGAGTGTAGCTGTGTGGGTATCAAAGGGTGCTTGTTAACCCTTGCTATTCATGACACCAGGGTGAGGGCTCCTCTATAAAGCTTTTCCTACCGCCGCCCTTCCCAGGAACAGTAGGGAGGTAGATGATGATAGGTTTGAGGTAGATAACAATAATGGATTGTCCACAACCGGAAAGCTTCTGTAAACTGCGTTAACTTTACTGAAGATTTTCTGTACACTTCATTAACATAACAGTCTCTTATCATAACAACATCTTCCTTTGGAGATTGACAATGGTTCGGACTTTAGCTTTAGAAGTCTTTTAGTCTATTGCGCTGTTCCACTGGATTTAGGGGAATTAGTTGCGGTCCAGTAGTCACGCTAGCATTAGCAGGAATTAGAGTAAAACTCACGATTTTTGGTTCTGCTGAGGCCGTAGGTTTTGAGGCCTAGCGTGTCTTTGAAAGTTGCGTAGCACGCCGTCCTGTTAGTCCAGTATCCACGAGAGCAGCAACCCAAGAGAGCGATAATTGGACGCATCTCCCTTATATGGGCAGGGGCTGGACTAACGCTAATTGGTCCAAACGGATGTCAATCACCATTACAGAGATTGGTGGGCAACATGTGACCCAAGGACATCCCAAGGTCCTGCAACATACCATAGAGGCTACTAGCATGGTCACATGACCGAAGGTCCTGTGACGCTGAACAAGGTAAGTACTATACATTCCTATAAAATATAGATATAATTATCAATATATACATTTATTAACACCAAAGTTAGACTCAAGGAGAGGCGACTAGGGGCTGTCCCACCTGAGGAACCCTACCTGAACGTAGTTATTCTGACTTTGGGGACCTCTGCACTAGGTACTGGATGCAATACGGTACCGGGACACCTCATACCCCCTTACTTAAGATAAGTCGGCCTCTACGGCAGTCCCCTAAGACAGAGGGACGAAGTGAAGGTCGGGTACAACCTATAAACCTACTTAACATTTACTTTTGGTGTACATACATTGGTTTGGGTAAACTCACGAACAAGGTTGGTTAGTTCATGAATTTAGTAACAGGATGATATTAGTCACATGAGATACATCCTACTTAGCATTTTTTCTTTCTCTAGCTCACTAGACAATTGAAATCTCACTATACATTTTTATTTAGGTTTACTAGACAATTGAAATCTCACTATACATTTGTGCCATATTAGCTAGCTGTTTAGTACACTGGAAGTATTTGGCTTGCTCGAGGCTTTCTACCAATAAAGCTAGCTACCAGGGTCTATTGACTACACGCTCCTATCCCTAGAACACAACAGATAAACCTTATCTAGGTTACCTTTAATCACGTGCATTATTTTTAAACTCGCAAGAGTATCTACTGGCCAGGCAGAACATCTCGCACACGTATAAGAACATATAATTAGTGTACATGGCAGTGGCAGGAATTGTAAAAATGACATTTGCTACAATTCCCAAGGCATTTAGTTTAGTGTGTGATAAGTTTTTGTTTGTTTGGTGTACTAAATTTAAGTGAGGTTTAGTACTATGTAGAAGGTCAGTCTTGATATCTTAAGGGCAGTTTCCCTTGAGTGGACCTTTGAGAAGGTGTTAGTGATGGGTGACAAAATTGTTATTCCTCAGAGGAGCCGAGGAAGCCACCTACTAGCTACAACTACAACACCAATTATATACCTTTTTATGTACATGTGTACAATAACCATTTACATTTAGTTATTCTAGCATTAATATTTATTAAACACTCCAACAGGGTTCAGATGCATTCACCTGATAAGTGCAACTTTCACGAAGAATGTCACGTTACGATTGAGGAATTTACAAGTAAACGTGCATGCAAGGATCAGCAGTCCACCTGCACTAAGAGTCTAAACTATCAAGACTAGCACAGTTTAGCCGGGCACACACTTACCAATCTCCTACCTCTAGGAGTCTCTTGGTCTAAAGACGAGGCACAAAAGCTTGATGGTTACGTTATAACTTGAGCAGTCTTAGCATAGTCCTGCTAGGCACGTTTCTTGAACTTGTTGCAAACAGTCTTTGAAGACAAAAACAAAGGAAACTTTAAAGAGATATGAGTGTCACAGTTCAGATGCAGCGTCCTGCTCCTCGCCTAGAGCCTCTACCCCTCTCAGGATCACGAGCAGGCAAAGAGTTAATGTGACTCTCCCACACCACATTGATCAGGGTAGAATGTGACACTGAAGGATTGAGGTTAACAGATGGTGCCGGTTGATTCGGCCCCACCTCCTCATCAGGCGTGGGCCGCAGCACATTTGTTGGTACCTGGGGGGCAGACCACAGCTCCTTTTCGGGAGTAGGCCCATGTACTTCTGTTGGCACTCGCGGTCGAGGCCAAACCTCGGGTGCTTTGCTGTAGACAGTGGGACTTGGTTGCTGTTGCAGAGGCTCCTCCTCCTTTAGTACGTTGGTGGAGGCATCAGGAGCAGGCCACTTCGGCCTCAACTGGAAGGGGTCCGCTTCCCAATCATTCAAAGGAAAATACTTGAAGGGCAACTGGGTTGGAGCTGCATGCCTGGTGACTGCGGCCACCAACTCTCCTCGCAGGCCCCGGACGGGGGTGTATTTCACTATCTCACCCCCCTCCAGGAAATGGAACTTCTTGTGTAGATATGACCTCTGTACAGCTCGCCGGTTTACGAGGATGGTATAGCCGGTGTGGCAATCAATGAGGGTACCATAATCTCTGATGTTATCAAACTTGGCCACTGTTGCTCTGCGACGTTCCAAGGGCTTCTCCCCTTCTCGGGGATGATCCCATCTGTGAATAAAGAGTGCCTCCATTTCCTTGGTGTTCTCCTGGTAACGGATCCTCTCCTCCAGAGGCAGATGTACATGCTTAGGGGCATAAAGTTCTCTGTGTCGGGCCTTTAATTGTTCCATCAGGTCAGCTATTTGGGCCTCCTGGCGGGCCCTTTCTTGTTGTACCTTAGGAGCCGGTGGTAGAGATTTCACAGGCAGAGGTTTAAGCACATCATGCATATATTGGACAAAGTCAGGTTCATCCCCAAAGACCCATTGGGGCAATTTTGTTGAGCACAGTCGTGCATTTTTCAGGGCAGATAAGGGTATCTCTGGCTCAGGGCTGGTGGAGGAAGAGAAGGCAGCCTCAGATGGTGTACTTACTGAGGATTCCTCCGTCGGGATCTCAGCCCACGAACCCCAGGTGCGGTGGGGAAGGGACAATCTCACCGGTGATGGAGTTCCAGGTGTCCCTGCGGTGTCCCCCGGAGGGGTATCCTGCTAGTCGTCGTCATCGGGAAGTGGGGGAAGATTAGACTTGTGCACTAGAAAATTTTTTGTTTTGTTTCGTTTAGTTTTTTCGGTTCGGCAATATTTTTCGGATACATTCGGTATTCGGGTTGATTTTTTTCAGATACATTCGGTATTCGGGTACATTTGGTAAATCTTTTTATTTTTTTTCGACTTTAGCGATCCTAAAAATGGAGATACCTTTTTTATTAAAATTTCGTAGGGTACCATAAAAAAATCATAATAAAAAAGATACAGTAGTGATGGAAAAAATTGTATCTAACGAAATGTATCTTTTTTATTATGAAATATTTATTAATTTTTAAACAGGGATCAATTTATGTGATCGGGTAAAGCACTAAAAATGTAGCCGACAATAGTTAAAATGTAGTGTGCGCGTGTTTTTCACTTTTTTTTTTTTACATTTTTTAGGTAGTACTACTACTCCCAGCATGGAACACACTATTCCATGATGGGAGTAGTAGTAACCTGTACTAATTGACAGATCGCCGGGGTCCCTTGCGATCCTCTTGTATAATGTTTAGATGCGGCGGCCGCTCTTCTATGGTCCCCTGCACTCACGTATATACACCTTTTCATATTTCCCGCAGAGCTGTGATTGGCCAGATGGTTCCAGCCAATCACAGCTCTCTGTGAGAAATAGCAATACGTGTATATATACGGACGTGCAGGGGACCATAGGAGAGCGGCCGCCACATCTATACATTATACAGAAGCATCACGGCGGGCGTCAGGAGTGATACCCACAGTGATCTTTCCTTTACTACAAGTACTACTACTCCCAACATGGAGTACACTCTGCTCCATGCTGGGAGCTGTAGTACCTGCATTAATAGACAGATCGCAGCGGGTGTCAGAAGTTACGCTCGCTGCGATATGTCTATTTATGCAGGTACTACAGCTCCCAGCATGTAGCAGAGTGTGCTCCATGTTGGGAGTATTAGTACCTGCAGTAAGGGACAGATCCCAGGGATGTCACTCCTCCTGACACCCGCTGCGATCCTCCTGATGTGAATGTCGGGATCAGCTGTTCTCAGGGCTACAGAGCAGGAAGAACAGCTGACGCTGAGCCGTAGGTATACATTGTATATCTACTGCCCAGCAAGAACTTACAGTGAGCCTGCAATGTGTATACAGTATACATATTGCTGGCTCACTTAACCTGTTGCTGAGCTGTGCGCTATGCGCAAGCCCAGCAAGGAAAGAGTTAACTTACACTGCAGGACAGTGTAGGTTAACCCTTTGGGCGGTATACACTATATACAGCTATCTATAGATAGCTGTATATAGTGTATACAGAAGACGAAGTACTGGGCAGGTCCGTGTAGCCCCGCCGCCTAGTGATGACGTCATTAGGGGCGGAGCTACAGAAGGGAACAAGGCTAGTTAATCTGAAGCTCTGTTCACATTGTCCGTTTTGTATAATGTGAACAGACCCTTCTGGCAGTGTCTACCCAGATAGGGAGACTCCAGCTGTTGCTAAACTACAACTCCCAGCATGCCCAGACAGCCAAAGGCTGTCTGGGCATGCTGGGAGTTGTAGTTTTGCACCAATTGGTGGCTCCCTGTTTGGATAGACATTGCATCATGGGTGCTCTCCCCAGTGCACAGCGCCAAAAATGTCATAACAATTTTTTTGTGTTTTTTTTCTTCTCGTTTCAGATCCGTGTATGCAGAGGATTACTGCAGATTTGATGGACTACGGCGGATTTTTTTTTCTTTTAATAAAATGGTTAACGAGGGCTGTGGGGGAGTGTTTTTTTAACCCCTTAAGGACCAATGCAAATAAACCTGTACGCCCCTGAAAGACCAGGCCTGTTTTTTCAAATCGGGGATGTCTGTCTTTATTAGAGAATAACTCTGGTAACGTTTTGCCAATCACGATAATTCTGACATTGTTTTTTTGTCACAAGTTGTCCTTCATGTACATAGTAAAAGTAAGCCGATATCATTTGTAGTTTTTTTTTACAATGCAAAAAATCATGACATTTTTACAAAAAATTACGATTTTTTGCTATTTTAACACTAATAGGGTGCATATATTTATACATACTGACCAAATAGTTTATGAAACTTATACTTTCAGATGTCTACTTTATTTTGACGTCATTTTTTAGTTTTTAATTAACATTTTAAATTAGTTAGAAGCCTAACAATTTAACTTGAAATTTAGAAAATTTGAAAAGTACATCTTTTTTTATGTGCTATGCAAGGTTTGCAGAAATTAAAAGGTAGTAGAACATAGGAACACCCCCCCCAAATGACCCCATTTTAAAAACTAGACCCCTCAAGGTATTCGCTAGGGGGTACAGTGAGTATTTTAACACCATAGTCTTTTGGCAGGAATTATTACAAAGTCAGTGTTAAAAATTCGAAAATTGCAATTTTTCACAAATGCATCATTTGGGGGGCATATTTTTTATACATCACTTCTGATATTTAAAGAAATGCACCCTATATTTTATTTAGCTGCTTGTCCCATGTTCGAAAATACCCCCGCTTTGGCCATATATGGTTCCTTGGACGCGTGGTAGGACTCAGAAGGAGAGGAGCGCCATTTGGCTTTCAGGGCAGAACAGTACCCCCACCCCCACAAGTGACCCCATTTATATACCGCACCCCTACAAGTTATTGGCTGGACCAGGGACCTCTCTGATTGGTCCTTGGTCGGCTGGCAGTATAACGCGTCTGTCTGTGACAGTTAAGGCTCCTGATGGATATATCCGCCATGTTGTGGGAATAAGCACCCGCTCATGGCGAATATATCCATTACTGCTGCGGCTGGGTAGCTCAGTGTGTCCGCTCATGACTGCTGGCGGAAAATCCGCCGCTATGAGTGGACACACAAAGCTACCCAGCCGCAGCAGGGAGCTCATTACCGTGACTGCTGCATAATGTGTAGGATCACGTGGCGGACATCCGCAGCATATTACATGCTGCGGATGTCCGCCAATGCGATCCTACACATTATGCTTTTTTTTTTAATTAGATTCATTTAATAAATGTATTTTTAATATATATATTTTTTTTACACTTTTATTACATTTTTATTTATTTTTACACTTTTATTTTATTTATTTATTTTTACACTTTTTAATGCTTTGGAATACTTAGTATTCCAAAGCATTGCAGTTATATGCTGCCTGCCAGTTTTCACTAGCACCGCGGCTGTAGGGGTTAAACTGTCAAGAGTGAAGTGAACTTCACTCCCGGCAGTGCGGCCACACACAGCACCCCGCGATCGCGCTGCGGGGTGCTGCAGAGGAGACAGAGGGAGCCCCCTCCCTCTGTCAGAACTCCTTACAGCGCGCGGTCACTTCTGACCGCGGCTGTAAGGGTTTAACTGTCGCCAGTGAAGTGAACTTCACTCCCGGCAGTGCGGCAGGCCCCGGCCAGCCGCGTATTACACGCAGCACCCCGCGATCGCGATGCGGGGTGCTGCAGGAGTGACAGAGGCTGTAAGGGTTAAAACTGCCGGGACCGAAGTTTACTTCGGTCCTGGCAGTGCAGCAGGGTCCCGGCTGTGTGATACAGCCGAGTCCCTGCCGCGATCTCGTGGGTGCACTGGGCAGCACCCACGAGAATAATGGACGAGTATAGACGTCCAGGTGCGGGAACGCCCGCCAACCTGGACGTCTATACTCGTCCATGGTCGTTATCGGGTTAAATAAAAAAAAATTTCCATGGGGAACCCTATACGTTTTTTTAATTTTATGTATTTAAATACATTTTTTTTTTAAACGTATAGGGTTCCCCGTATTTTCATTCTCAGCACAATACCAACCAAACAGCAACAGCCTGACGTTACCAGGGTGGGCGAGGACCATTTTTACTGGCCCTCCCCAGCCTAAATAACGCCAGCCTGTTACCGCCTAGGCCCAGGAGCACCATTTTTGACGCTCCGGGCCTGTTGGTACCAGCTCTTCCCAGAACCCCTGTGGCAGTGGGTACCGGGGTAATAATTGGGGGTTAGCGCTAGCTGTTTTTGGGGCTAGCACTAAGCCCTGGCTTAGTAATGGATTCAGTCAATAAGACCAGCTTCCACTACTAACCCTGAAAATTCAATAAAAAAAAAAACACAACACATTGGAAAAATTATTTTATTTAAAAAAACACTCCCCCACAGCCCTCGTTAACCATTTTATTAAAAGAAAAAATAATAATCCGCCGTAATCCATCGAATCCGCAGAAATCCTCTGCATACACGGAACTGAAACGAGAAGAAAAAAAACACAAAAAAATGGTTATGACATTTTTGGCGCAGTCCGCTGGGGAGAGCACCCATGATGCAATGTCTACCCAAACAGGGAGCCACCAATTGGTGCAAAACTACAACTCCCAGCATGCCCAGACAGCCTTCGGCTGTCTGGGCATGCTGGGAGTTGTAGTTTAGCAACAGTTGGAGTCTCCCTGTCTGGGTAGACACTGCCAGAAGGGTCTGTTCACATTATACAAAACGTACAATGTGAACAGAGCTTCAGATTAACTAGCCTTGTTCCCTTCTGTAGCCCCACCCCTAATGACGTCATCACTAGGGGGCGGAGCTACACGGACCTGCCCGGTACTCGAGGGAAGTATGCGGACTTCGTCTTCTGTATACACTATATACAGCTATCTATAGATAGCTGTATATAGTGTATACCGCCCAAAGGGTCAACCTACACTGTCCAGCAGTCTCTTTCCTTGCTGGGCTTGCGCATAGCGCACAGCTCAGCAAGGGGTTAAGTGAGCCAGCAATGTGTATACTGCATACACATTGCAGGCTCACTGTAAGTTCTTGCTGGGCAGTAAATATACGATGTATACTATATACACATTGCAGGCTCACTGTAAGTTCTTGCTGGGCAGTAAATATATGATGTATACCTATGGCTCAGCGTCAGCTGTTCTCCCGGCTCTGTAGCCCTGAGAACAGCTGATCCCGACATTCACATCAGGACATTGCAGCAGGTGTTAGGAGGAGTGACATCCGCTGGGATCTGTCCCTTACTGCAGGTACTAATACTCCCAACATGGAGCACACTCTGCTCCATGCTGGGAGCTGTAGTACCTGCATTAATAGACATTTCGCAGCGAGTGTAACTTCTGACACCCGCTGCGATCTGTCTATTAATGCAGGTACTACATCTCCCAGCATGGGGCAGAGTGTACTCCATGTTTGGTTGGAGTAGTAGTACTTGTAGTAAAGGAAAGATCACTGTGGGTATCACTCCTGACACCCGCTGTGATGCTCCTGTATAATGTATGGATGCGGCTGCCGCTCTCCTATGGTCCCCTGCACGGCCGTATATATACACATATTACTATTTCTCACAGAGAGCTGTGATTGGCTGGAACCATCTGGCCAATCACAGCTCTGCGGGAAATATGAATATGTGTATATATACGTGAGTGCAAGGGACCATAGAAGAGCGGCCGCCGCATCTATACATTATATAAGAGGATGGCAAGGGACCCCGGCGATCTGTCAATTAGTACAGGTAACTACTACTCCCATCATGGAAGAGTGTGTTCCATGCTCGGAGTAGTATTACTACCTAAAAAATGTTTTTAAAAAAAAAGTGAAAAACACGCACACACTACATTTTTATTATTGTCGGCTACAATTTTAGTGCTTTACCCGCTCACATAAATTGATCCCTGTTTAAAAATTAATAAACATTTCATAATAAAAAAGATACATTTCGTTAGATACAATTTTTTTCCATCACTACTGTATCTTTTTTATTATGATTTTTTTTATGGTACCCTACGAAATTTTAATAAAAAAGGCATCTCCATAATTTTTTAGGATCGCTAAAGTCCAAAAAAAGAATAAAAAGATTTACCGAATGTACCCGAATACCGAATGTATCCGAAAAAAAAATCAACCCGAATACCGAATGTATCCGAAAAAAAATCAGCCCCCGAACACCCGAATACCGAATGTATCTGAAAAATCAAAACCGAAAATATTGCCGAACCGAAAAAAAATTCCAAAACGAGACGATACAAAACAAAAATTTTTCTAGTGCACAAGTCTAGTAAGCATCCTATACATTATATTAACCCCTTAAGGACCAAGGACGTACCGATACGTCCTTGGTCCTGCTCCCGTGATATAACGCGGGGTTACACGGTAACCCCGCATCATATCACGGCGGGCCCGGCGTCATAGAGAAGCCGGGACCCGCCGCTAGTAGCATGCAGCGCCGATCGCGGCGCCACGCGCTATTAACCCTTTAGCCGCGCGCTCAGAGCTGAGCCGCGCGGCTAAAAGCGAAAGTGAAACCATGCCGGTTAACTCAGTGGGTTGTTCGGGATAGCCGCGGCGAAATCGCGGCCTCCCGAACAGCTTACAGGACAGCGGGAGGGCCCCTACCTGCCTCCTCGCTGTCCGATCGCCGAATGACTGCTCAGTGCCTGAGATCCAGGCAGGAGCAGTCATGAAGCAGAATCATCGATCACTGGTTTCCTATGAGAAACCAGTAATCAATGAAGATCAGTGTGTGCAGTGTTATAGGTCCTTATGGGACCTATAACACTGCAAAAAAAAAGTGAAAAAATAAGTGAATGAATATCATTTAACTCCTCCCCTATTAAAAGTTTGAATCACCCCCCTTTTCCCATAAAAAAAAAAAAACACAGTGTAAATAAAAATAAAAATATATGGTATCACCGCGTGCGGAAATGTACGAATTATAAAAATATATCATTAATTAAACCGCTCGGTCAATGGCGTGCACGCAAAAAAATTCCAAAGTCCAAAATTGTGCATTTTTGGTCACTTTTTATATCATTTAAAAATGAATATCAATAAGTCCTATCAATGCAAAAATGGTACCGTTAAAAACTTCAGATCACGGCGCAAAAAATGAGCCCTCATACCGCCCCATACACGGAAAAATAAAAAAGTTATAGGGATCAGAAGAGGACAATTTTAAACGTATTAATTTTCCTGCATGTAGTTATGATTTTTTCCAGAAGTAATACAAAATCAAACCTATATAAGTAGGGTATCATTTTAATCGTATGGACCTACAGAATAAAGGTAAGGTGTCAATTTTACTGAAAAATGTACTACGTAGAAACGGAAGCCCCCAAAAGTTACAAACCAGCGTTTTTTTTTTCAATTTTGTCGCACAATTATTATTTTTTTCCGTTTCATTGCAGATTTTTGGGGAAAATGACTGATGTCATTACAAAGTATAATTGGTGGCGCAAAAAATAAGCCATCATATGGATTTTTAGATGCAAAATTGAAAGAGTTATGATTTTTTAGAGGCAAGGAGCAAAAAACGAAAATGCAAAAACGGAAAAAACCCCGCTCCTTAAGGGGTTAAATATACACATTATTATTATATATGTACATGTATACATCACAGAATTGGAATAGAAGAGAGGCGACTAGAAGCTGTCCCACCTGGGGGACCCTACCTGAACGTAGGTACTCTGACTTTGGGGACCACTATACAAGGTACGGTATGCAATACAGTACCGGGACACCACAAAACTATAGGGAGACCTATTTTGTGATACTACAATATACCTGCTGCTATCTGTGATCCAGCTGTTATCTTTGTGATCCACCATTGTGAGCCATCCACCCGCTTCAGAGATCCACCTGCCGCTCCTGTGCTCCATCTGCCGCTCCTGTGCTCCACCTGCCTCTCCTGTGCTCCACCTGCCTCTCCTGTGCTCCACCAGCCTCTCCTGTGCTCCACCTGCCTCTCCTGTGCTCCACCTGCCTCTCCTGTGCTCCACCAGCCTCTCCTGTGCTCCACCTGCCTCTCCTGTGCTCCATCTGCCTCTCCTGTGCTCCATCTGCCGCTCCTGTGCTCCACCTGCCTCTCCTGTGCTCCATCTTCCGCTCCTGTGCTCCATGTGCCGCTCCTGTGCTCCACCTGCTTCTCCTGTGCTCCACCTGCCTCTCCTGTGCTCCATCTGCCTCTCCTGTGCTCCATCTGCCGCTCCTGTGCTCCACCTGCCTCTCCTGTGCTCCATCTTCCGCTCCTGTGCTCCATGTGCCGCTCCTGTGCTCCACCTGCCTCTACTGTGCTTCACTCACCGCTTCCATTCTTTGCTGACGTCAGACTCTGACACCACTAGGAATTGCTGTCCTTGAGAATACACGCACCCTCAGAGTTTCTGTGCGACATCCACTGGGTCCAGGACAGTCTGGACCAGCCGCACTCAGCGCCCGCAAGGGCATAAAGGTCAGCCTGTGTTCCATAACGAAAGGAGACGGCATCTACAGCGACAGCTGGTAATATTGTGGAGCACGGTAGAGTGGCAGGAATTTGCACAAAAAACAAGCCCTCAATGTAGTCTATGAATACAAAAATAATGTTATGTCTCTTAAAATCTGAGGAGGAAAAATAAAAACACAAAAAGTAGTAGGTAGGCTATGACATTCTATCCCTTTGGTATTTTTTTTAAATAACTTCTAGATGATGATGGGGGTTGTAGTGCAGCTGATTTCCCTCCTGTGCTGACAGCAGAAGATCAGATCTCACATATGTACATAGCTATAAATCAGATTACAGCGCCCCCCGCCCCCGGACACATTTAGCCTGTACTTCTGCAGCTTTAAGTACTTTACACTTAGATGGTAAAACCCTTCTGGGCTAAACCGTAGTAAATAACTTGGCTGTAAAGTCAGAGGAAGCTCGGTAAATACTGGCATATGGCCGCCGGCAGTTTATTAAAGATTATATTCTATTCTGAGGAATAAACATTAGAGGGAAGAAATCACAATTAATCTTTAAAAGTTTTAAGCAAAACTAAGGCCCTTTTTCCTCCGGATCTGAGAATCTGTGGTCACACGGCTCTGTCCTGATCTCTTACCAAGGGAGATTGGAAGCGGCCAGAACAAATACCAGGTCGTCCGATCGGGACAAGTCGTCCATATTCTGTGCGGGAATGTCCTGTATTGTCCATGGCAGTGTTTCCCAACAAGGGGGCCTCCAAAGACCGTCCGGGTATGCTGGAAGTTGTAGTTTTGCAACCCTGGTTGGAAAACACTGGTCTATGGTGACGGCCAGGTGATCTCTACCTCATAAAAATCAGTCAGAGCATTCATAATTTCCTAAGGGAAAAAATATGCCACAAAACAGAGTACAGAAATTCTAAGGGTAGACTATTGACACTTTAGACCAGCGGCTCCCAACCTGGGGTACTAGAAGTGCTAGAGAGGGTATGTGAAAAAAAAATCTGTTATAGCGGGCCACAGCCACTGGTCTCTGCTTTTAAAGTGCTGCGGCCCATATTTTAACCCCTTCGCAACACATGATGGATCTAGTCCATCATAGTTTCGTTTAGGGCGTAAGAAACCCGCTCCATACCTGGCAACCCCCAGCTGTCGTAGTAGCTAGAGGACTTACCTCTCCTCATCTGTTAGCTGTGGCTCTGTAATTTATAAAGTCTGCCTGAAGCAGGCTCTATCAATGGAGTGCAGATTACATAATACTATAACTGCACTGATCTGTATGAGGAATCTTATGATGCTCCCTAAGGGTCTATTCACACGTGCAGTATTCTGCGCAGATTTGATGCGCAGGATTTCCAGCTGTGTTCAGTCATTCAGTTTACATTGAGATCTGCAGCAGAAAATCCTGCACATCAAATCTGCGCTTCAAATCTGCGCAGAATACTGTATGTGTAAGTAGACCCTAAAAGTGTAAAAAAAAGTTCAATAAAGGTTTAAAAAACGCATTCCATATTAAAAGTTCAAATCACCCCCTTTTTCCATTTTCCATAAAAAAAATAGTAAAAATAAACATATTTGATATCACAGCGTGTGTAATTGCCCGAACTATTAACCCCTTAACGCATATGGACGTTTATGAACGTCCATAAGCGTCTCCTGAGGTTTGACGCGCGCTCAGCAGGTGAGCACGCATCATACCCGATGGGTCCCGGTTGCTTTAAGCAACCAGGACCCGTGGCTAGTGCCGGACATTGCGGATGTCCGGCATTAACTCTTTAGACATGGCGATCAAAGTTGTTCGCCACGTCTAAAGTGAAAGTAAAAGCTTCCCGGTAGCTCAGTCAGGCTGATCGGGACCATAGCGGTAAAATCGCAATGTCCCGATCAGCTAGGATGCAGCAGAAGGGTGCCTTACCTGCCTCCTGCCCGTCCGATCGGTGATTGATTGCTCCAAGCCTGAAATCCAGGCTTGAGCATTCAACCGCCGATAACAAAACTGTGTAAATAAAAATAAACATGTGGTATCGTCGCGTGCAATGGTGCACGGTCAATGGCGTACGCCCAAAAAAATTCCAAAGTCCATAATAGTGTATTTTTGATCACTTTTTATATCATAAAAAAATGAATAAAAAGCGATCAAAAAGTTTGATAGAAACAAAAATAGTACCGATAAAAACTTCAGATCACGGCGCAAAAAATGAGCCCTAATACCACCCTGTGCGTGGAGAAATAAAAAAGTTATAGGGGTCAGAATTTGACAATTTTAGACGTATACATTTTCCTGCATGTAGTTATGATTTTTTTCAGAAGTGCGACAAAATCAAACCTATATAAGTAGGGTAACATTTTAATGGTATGGACCTACAGAATAAAGATAATGTGTAATTTTTACTGAAAAATGTACTAGGTAGAAACGGAGGCCCCCAAAATTTACAAAATGGCGATTTTTCTTCAATTTTGTCGGACAATGATTTTTTTTACTCTTTCGCCGTTGATTTTGGCGTAAAATGACTGATGTCACTGCAAAGTAGAATTGGTGGCACAAAAAATAAGCCATCATATGGATTTTTAGGTGCAAAATTGAAAGTGTTATTATTTTTAGAATGTGATGAGGAAAAAACGAAAATGCAAAAACTGAAAAACCCTCCGTCCTTAAGGGGTTAAAATATAATTTTTTATCCCCATATTTGCGTTTTATTTACTTTTACCAGAAAAAAGTAAAAAAACATCAAGACGTCCATTCGTGGTACCGATAATAACAACAGATTAGCCCTCATACATTATAAAGAATTAGCCCTCATATATTCCCTAAAAAAAAAAAGGGTTCAGAAAATGGAAAAAAAATATAGAAAAAGTTTTGAATTTTTTTACATTAGTAAAACATGACGGAAACTATACAGATTTGGTATTGCTGTACTGGGGCTGACCTAAAGTATTAAGATAACATGATAGCTTGACCACACAGTGAACAGTATAAACCCCCCACAGATTGCAAAATTGAATTTGTTTTCCCCAATTTTACCTCACAAATTATTATTTTTTATGCTTCTTAGTATATGTTATGGAAAAATGAAAGGTGTTATTACAAAGTACAATTGGTTCCGCAAGAAACTATGAAAAAATAAGAGCATTATGGCTATTAAAGGGCATGGAGGAAAAAAACGAAAGTGCAAAAAGCAAAATACAGAGGATGTGAAGTTGGTGCAGGACAGTGAGATGAGCCCGGACAGTGCTGCCACCTAAGAGCGCTGCCGAAAGATGTGTAAAATGCTTGATAAATTCCCCCCACAGACTATACACCACCATTGCAAACCCTCGCACATCTGTGACATCTGTAACCTCTCCGCTGCTAAGAGAGGAACACTACAAGTACCAGAGCACCCTGCACCACATCCATGTGTTTTCCCTGAGACTAGAGATGAGCGAACTTACAGTAAATTCGATTCGTCACGAACTTCTCGGCTCGGCAGTTGATGACTTTTCCTGCATAAATTAGTTCAGCTTTCCAGTGCTCCGGTGGGCTGGAAAAGGTGGATACAGTCCTAGGAGACTCTTTCCTAGGACTGTATCCACCTTTTCCAGCCCACCGGAGCACCGGAAAGCTGAACTAATTTATGCAGGAAAAGTCATCAACTGCCGAGCCGAGAAGTTCGTGACGAATCGAATTTACTGTAAGTTCGCTCATCTCTACCTGGGACTCTGCATTAACACCACTCCACCCCTTCTGCACCTCCTTTCACTGGTCTTGTTCAAGATATGTTTCCCTTCGTTGCTACGTCGCACATTTTGTTTACAGAGGCCTTATACCCAGCTTTATTCAATGGGGCAAACAGTTTTACAGGGCACAATAAAAAAAATAAAAATAAAAAATGCACCAGAATTATGAGCCAACTATATTTACAAAAGACATAAAGTCAGTAATAGTAATAAATAGTAATAAATAAATAAATAGTAGTAAAGTCTACAATAGAAAAATATACATATCAGGACAGTATTTCCAATGAAAAGAGACAGTGAAAGGATCAATAGGCCTATGTAATGCTGCTATACTATTCTCAGTTTGAGCATAGGAAATAATCTGGAGTGCAGTGCCATCTAGAGGTGGTTGTTGGTATTACACAGCACAAAGGTAATAAAGATGCAGTGATACCTCAACTTACAATGGCCTCAACACACAATAGTTTCAACACACAATGGTCTTTTCTGAACCATTGTAACTTGAAACCAGACTCAACATACAATGCTATGGAATCTCCAAAACGTGTCAATCAGAATGGATATTTCACTGCTAAAACCCATGTCTTCCTAAAGTGACTGCACTGACTGGTGTCTGGTAGCGCCCCCTACAGTACAGGGAGGTATTACATGTTCTGTACTCTTTACCTGTACCAGGGTTAGCTGCTCCTTTTGGACACCAGGTGAGTGTGACTCCGTTTTCCTTTTTTAGAACATTGCGTGTTCTGTACAGGACCCTAAAGAAGCTCCTGTCCTCTACATAGACCAGTGTTTCCCAAAGAGGTTGCCTCCAGTTATTGCAAAACTACAACTCCCAGCATGCCCGGACAGCCGAAGGCTGTCCGGGCATGCTGGGAGTTGTAGTTTTGCAACAGCTGGAGGCACCCTTGTTGGGAAACACTGAAATAGACAGTGATTTATAGCTCCCAGCAGATCTTTATTACTTTTATATGTAAGGATTTGCTTTATCTGTTTTAGTTATCTACTTATTTTTATTTAATCCTCACGTTTTCCTATTTTTGGATGACATTTTGGGGCTTCAGAACCAATTACCAGGTTTCCATAGAGTTATGGTCTCAACATAGGATGGTTTCAACATACAATGGTCGTCCCAGAACCAATTCATATTGTAACTTGAGGGACCACTGTATGTCAAAATTTCTGCTCAGCTGTCAACAATTATGACTCCCAGTAATAGGTAGAATGAGTCCTGGGTCCCATGTGGCTAACCTGACGGGTCAGACATTACTGACACAGATGCATACCGCAGTCTGAAGAGCAGGTCATTGGGACATATGGTATCAAGTTTTTTCACTCTGTATAAACTTCTATGGAGACTTCAGCATGCATGCACAGCAGGAGACCCCCTGTGATCAATCATTTATGAAAGGAGATGGAATACTCCTTAAACTGTGGCTACAGACGAACATAAGAACGACATGTATGTGGCATAACTTGTATTTCTTATCCCATGTGGAGCCATTGAGAACCAGGAAGTTTAGAGGTGACTACTGTTGTCTCTACATTTTCACTAAAGTTCTATATAGAAGAACTACAGTACTCAATGGCCCATATTAAGAATGTATTTACAGTGGACTTCATGCAGCGGACTTAGCTGTGTGAAAACTGCTGTATACTTCCCTGCAAACCTACAGTTTCTACATGGGGGACATGTAACAAAAATTTTACCCCTGTTTTGTGTTAAAAAATTTAGCTTTTGCTGTTTTTTTGCATCTTTTTTTGAGCACATTCTGGTGGAGCATTTCCTCCAGATGTGTAGGTTTCGGTGTACCTTGGAGTGACATATTTAGTACGCATGAATTTATCAACTGCGTACATTTCATTTACCCGCAGAAATCTTGCGCAATGACCATAGTTTAAACGCAAATATAAGCCATCTTGGACTTCACGTAGCAAGGTGCTCTAAATCATCGATTCCAAGGAGATGACTATGCTTCTGCCACCAGTCAGATTATCTCTGGGATACTTAAAGGGTACCTCTCATCAAAAAAAACTTTTGATATATTATAGATTAATGTGTGCAGAATAACTTTACAATTGCATGTTATTAAAAAAAATATGCTTCTTTCTATTTAATTTTCCACTTTGAAGAAATGACCACTAGGGGTCTCCCTACCAGTCCTGGCAGCAAGCATTTCAGACTCATGCTGGAGTCCTAAACACTACAAGCTGCCGGTCTGCTTTGTTCACAAAGGAGAACACTCAGAGCTGCCAGCCTGCTTTGTTCACAGCCTGTTTGACTGTTAACAAAGCAGGCTGACAGCTCTGAGTGTTTAGGACTCCAGCATGAGTCAGAAATGCTTGCTGACAGGACTGATCGGGAAAAATACAATAGAAAGAAGCATATTTTTCATTAACATGCTATTGGAAAGTTATTCAACATTCATTAATCTAAAATATATCAAAAGTTTATTTGATGAGAGGTACCCTTTAAAACCTTTCCCTTTTAAAAACAATGCAATGTTTATGAACCTCTTGTGATCCCCCTTCACCCACAGTCTAACCCCTTACACTGGGATAATACACAGGGATAATACACGGGGATAATACACCGGAAAAAATACACCGGGGATAATACACCGGGAAAAATACACCGGAATAATACACCGGGAAAAATACACCGGGAATAATACACCGGGAAAAATACACCGGGGATAATACACCGGGAAAAATGCACCGGGGATAATACATCCGGAAAATACACCAGGATAATACACCGGGATAATACAACGGGAAAAATACACCGGGGATAATACACCGGGAGAAATACACCGGGGATAATACACCGTGAGAAATACACCGGGGATAATACACCGGGATAATACACAGGGATAATACACGGGGATAATACATGGGGATAATGCACCGAGATAATGCACCGGGATAATACACGGAGATAATGCACCGGGATAATACAACGGGAAAAATACACCGGGGATAATACACCGGGAGAAATACACCGGGGATAATACATCGGGAAAATACACAGGGATAATACACCGGGATAATACACAGGGATAATACACGGGGATAATACACAGGGATAATGCACAGGGATAATGCACCGGGATAATACACGGGGATAATGCACGGGGATAATACACAGGGATAATACACCGGGAGAAATACACCGGGGATAATACACCGTGAGAAATACAATGGGGATAATGCACCGAGATAATGCACCGGGATAATACACGGAGATAATGCACCGGGATAATACAACGGGAAAAATACACCGGGGATAATACACCGGGAGAAATACACCGGGGATAATACATCGGGAAAATACACAGGGATAATACACCGGGATAATACACAGGGATAATACACGGGGATAATACACGGGGATAATGCACAGGGATAATGCACCGGGATAATACACGGGGATAATGCACGGGGATAATACACAGGGATAATACACTGGGATAATACACCGGGGATAATACACCAGGAAAAATACACCAGGGATAATACATCAGGAAAATACATTGGGATAATACACGGGGATAATACATGGGGATAATACACAGGGATAATACACTGGGGATAATACACCGGGAAAAATACATCGGGATAATACATCGGGAAAATACACCGGGATAATACACCGGGATAATACATGGGGATAATACACAGGGATAATACACAGGGATAATACACCGAGAAAAATACACCAGGGATAATACATCGAGAAAATACACCGGGATAATACACCGGGATAATACACGGGGATAATACACAGGGATAATATACTGGGGATAATACACCGGGAAAAATACATCGGGATAATACATCGGGAAAATACACCGGGATAATACACCGGGATAATACACCGGGATAATACACAGGGATAATACACAGGGATAATACACTGGGATAATACACTGGGTTATAGATACACCTGAATAATACACCGGATAATACACCGGGTTATAGATACACCTGGATAATACACCGAATGATACACCGGGTTATAGATACACCGGGATAATACACCGGATAATACACCGGGTTATAGATACACCGGGATAATACACCGGATAATACACCGGGTTATAGATACACCGGGATAATACACCGGATAATTTACTGGGGTATGGATACACCGGGATAATACACCGGATAATACACCGGGTTATAGATACACCGGGATAATACACCGGATAATATACCGGGTTATAGATACACCGGGATAATACACCGGATAATACACTGGGTTATAGATACACCGGGATAATACACCGGGATAATACACCGGGTTATAGATACACCGGGATAATACACCGGATAATACACCGGGTTATAGATACACCGGGATAATACACCGGATAATACACCGGGTTATAGGTACACCGGGATAATACACCGGGATAATACACCGGGATAATACACCGGGTTATAGTGCAGGTGAAATACTTCCCGACACAGTTCATACTTCCAACTGTGTAAAATTCAAACTCCCTGCTGTTCTTGATGAGTGCAGGAGATTGCACCTGTGTAGAGTAACCATGGTGACTGTACAGCTAAGACTGTACCACTGTATGTGCAGGGAGGGAGAAGGAGGTACAGCTGTTAGGTCTATGTTTATGTGTGACTGTGTGTAAGCAGCAGAGTTGAGTGTGTCTGTGTATGTAGCAGAGCCAAGTGTGTGTATGCAGCAGAGTTGAGTGTGTCTGTGTATGTAGCAGAGCCAAGTGTGTGTATGCAGCAGAGTTGAGTGTGTTGTGTGTGTATGTAGCAGAGCTGAGTGTGTGAGTGTATGTAGCAAAGCTGAATGTGTGTATCAGAGCTGAGTGTCGGTGTGTATATGTAGCAGAGTTGAGTGTGTGAGTGTGTATGTAACAGAGTTGAGTGTGTGTGTATGTAGCAGAGCTGAGTGTGTGAATGTGTGCATGTAGCAGAGCTGAGTGTGTGAATGTGTGTATGTAGCAGAGCTGAATGCCTTTGGCTGTCCAGGCATGCTGGGAGTTGTAGTTTTGCAACATCTGGAGGCACCCCTGTTGGGAAACACTGGCCTAAAACAGTGTTTCCCAACCAGGGTGCCTCCAGATGTTGCAAGACTACAACTCCCAGGTTGGGAAACACTGTGCCCGGCCTCCTCCCCACCTTACTGTAAGGGCATGCTGGGAGTTGTAGTCCTGCAGCTGGGGGCAGGGGACAAGCTTGTCACTTGCCCACACATCTCCTGCACCACACAACTACAACTCCCAGCATGTCCTTACTGTAAGGGCATGCTGGCAGTTGTAGTCGTGCGGGGCGGGAGATGTGTGAGCAGGTGATAATAAATGTACTAACCCATTTTTTTTTCTTCTCATTTCAGATCCGTGTATCCTGTGGACTCCTTCGGATTCGGTGGACTACTTCGATGACCAGCGTTTTTCTTTGTTTGATTTTAATAAAATGGTTAACGAGGGCTTGTGGGGGAGTGTTTTTTGTAATAAAATTTTTTTAAAACCTGTTGTGTTTTTTTCTTACTTTACTAGACAGGCTTAGTAGTGGAAGCTGTCTTATAGACGGAGTCCATTACTAAGCTGGGCTTAGCGTTAGCCACAAAAACAGCTAGCGCTAACCCCCAATTATTACCCCAGTACCCAATGCCACAGGGGTGCCGGGAAGAGCCGGTACCAACAGGCCTGGAGCGTCAAAAATGGTGCTCCTGGGCCTAGGCGGTAACAGGCTGGCGTTATTTAGGCTGGGGAGGGCCAGTAACAATGATCCTCGCCCACCCTGGTACCATCAGGCTGTTACTGTTTGGTTGGTATTTGGCTGAGAATGAAAATAGGGGGGACCCTATGCGTTTTTTTTTTAAATAAATGATTAAATATTTAAAAAAAACACATAGGGTCCCCCCTATTTTCATTCTCA
Organism: Hyla sarda; assembly: GCF_029499605.1. Classification (NCBI taxonomy): domain Eukaryota; kingdom Metazoa; phylum Chordata; class Amphibia; order Anura; family Hylidae; genus Hyla; species Hyla sarda. The sequence continues at coordinate 570,433,363 of NC_079189.1, read as the reverse complement.
GCCAAATACCAACCAAACAGTAACAGCCTGACGTTACCAGGGTGGGCAAGGATCATTGTTACTGGCCCTCCCCAGCCTAAATAACGCCAGCCTGTTACCGCCTAGGCCCAGGAGCGCAATTTTTGACGCTCCGGGCCTGTTGGTACCGGCTCTTCCCGGCACCCCTGTGGCGTTGGGTACCGGGGTAATAATTGGGGGTTAGCGCTAGCTGTTTTTGTGGCTAAAGCTAAGCCCGGCTTAGTAATGGACTCCGTCTATAAGACAACTTCCACTACTAAGCCTGTCTAGTAAAGTAAAAAAAAAACAAACACAACAGGTTTAAAAAAAAATTTATTACAAAAAAACACTCCCCCACAAGCCCTCGTTAACCATTTTATTAACATCAAGCAAAGAAAAACGCTGGTCGTCGAAGTAGTCCACCGAATCCGAAGGAGTCCACAGGATACACGGATCTGTAGAAGAAGTAACAAAAAAAAAAGTGTAAGTACATTTAGGGAGAAAAAACAGTGTTAAAAAATGTAATACACACACACACACACACACACTAAGCGCCGTTTACCACTATTCTGAGCCATGACTACAATTTAGTTATTGAATTATTTAGATGTGGTGAAAAAGCTAAAAAAAAAAATCTCAAAAACAAAAGATCCAGAAGGAAACCTAGCAGCCAAACCTATTCAGACAGCAGGAAAAAGGAACAGACTATTTTTTCTACTACATGAAGTAAATGTCCCACTTTTGCCTATGTGTGCCAAATGTATTAACGCCGTGCAACAATTTAGTAAATTTGTTGCACATAGTCAAAAATGAAGTAGAAAAAAAAGGGTAAAAACCAGACTACATAGTAAAAGATTAGTAAATGCCCCTCATTATTACCATTTTACTCCGTTTAGGGCAGACAGTTAGCAGCAATCTACATCACTTCTTACTGTAAAGGAGCAAAACTTTAATGCAAGCATTGATGGAGCAAGATATGGAGCAGTGTACCATGGTACCTGAGCGAGGAATCTGTGCACCTGAGGATAGAGACAGATTTGGACAAAATTGTTGGTACCTTCCATTAAAGACAGAAAACCCACAATGCTCCCTAGCATAACTTGAAACTGACAAATGTAATAAAAATTTCCTGAAATTAACTGATGATCAGACATTACTTTTGAATTGTGTTTCAACAGTATCATAAAAAAAAAAAGAATAATAATGTTTTAGATGGCGGTATACGGTGCATAGCGCTCAGCCCAGCAAAAGGTTACAGTAAAGCAGGGATCTATACAGATTGCTGGTTTACTGTATATTCATGCTAGGAAGGAGATGTACAGTGTATAGCTCATGCCGAGCCTGAGTTATATAGTTATATACAGCTGCAGGTACAGTTTAGTCCCGCTAAGAGCTGGGACAGTATTCAATGTAGCACTGTATAATGTACAGCCAGCTGAGGTAAGTAGTGATGCTATGCATCACTAGTTACCTCGGTAGATGCAGAAACTATGGCATTTTTGCTGTCAAACACGGCATAGTCTCAACGTTCTGCAATTCTTGGAAAACTGCCACTGAGCGCAAACCGCAGTAAAAATGCCAAAATGAGTGAAAAAAGGAAAAAATTAACAAGTGGGTCTGGTGATTCATAAATCACTGTTGGCTTTTGGCTAACATCTGGCCATTTCGATTTCGCCCATAGAAAGAATTAGAAACTTAGCCTTTCCCTTTTTTCTTCCTCTCTCTCTGCATTTCTACAACAGGTAAAAACAGAACATAGTGTGGTGGACCATGGGTGTATGGCGGGACCACGGGTGTAGCGGTGTTAGTGGTGGGATCTGATGGTATTAACCCTGGGGGCAAGATGTTGTTAACCCCTAGTGTTTGTGATGCCAGTGTGGTTTTAGGGTTCTGGAACACCACACGCCCAGTTTCTCCGCTATCCCAGTTGCTAGTAGTGAAATGAGAGTCCACAACTAGTTATGGTCAAACGGAGGCTTTACTGAGAATAAGACAGATGGAATTATCTTCACAGCTAAGGCCAGATTTCCCAGAGAGGTGGCCAGGACCCAGAAGGATTTCGCAGCTTGCTGGACCAATATACTTGTAATTAACTTGACTGGAGATTGGACTTGACTTGACTATGTGCAGGACTTGACTAGTTTCAGTGACAGCAGACATAGACTTGAGACTTACTGGAATGACTGTAGCTTTTGGGGTCTTCCAGATGCTGATCACTTGCACTGAGATCTCTGGTGGCTGCTGGTCTCAGTAAAGACTGATGGTACATATAGTGGGGGGCTGGACTAAGGCCCATTGGTCAAGCTGGGGGTCACAGGTTAAGCTGGTGCTTTCTGGGAGAACATGTGACAACAAATCGTATGACAACATAACATAACATGTGACAATCTCACAAGTCCTTGAGACCTCCCACAGCAACTCACAGGCCCTGTATACTAACTATACATCAGGATATTGACTAGACATTAAAGTGATATACACAACATTCTGGAACAACAGGGGGAGACCATGCAGGGGAGCCCCCAGGTCACTGAGGGACTCAACCTGACAGGGTCTAAGGGCAGTACAGGACCATGTCTTGTACTGGGACATCACAATAGCATCCTTGGCCGGGATCTCAATGCTACACAAGACCCGCCCTTGGATCATTCCAACCCTAAGGCAATGGTTAACTCCACAGCTCGCCTACTGATGCGCCTCGTGGATGACCTGTCCCTCTGTGATCCCTGGTGCCTACTCCATGGCACGATGAAAGAGTATAGTCTATACTTGGTTGCTCGGGAAACATTTTGCACAATCGATTATGTCCGCCTGTCTGCTAACCTATTTGACATCACAAGGCAGTAAAAATTCCCCTCATTGTGGTTAGTAACCATGCAATTTTTTCCTTACCTTACATCTACTAACCCCTTAAAGGGGTACACCACTGGCCAGTGTTCGGAACTAAACTGTGTGCATGCTGATGGGGTCGGCCACGCCCCTCATGACATCATGCCCCATCAATGCAAGTCTATAGGAAGGGGCGTGATGGCCATAACACCCCCTCTCATAGACTTGCATTAAGGGGGCATAGTGTTACGTGACGAGTAGGTGTGGCTGATCCCCGCAGCGTGCACATAGCGTTCGAAACTAAGTGTTCCGAACACTGGCCAGTAGAGTACCCCTTTAAGACGGCACTAAACTCTCAACATTTTCTTCCTACCTTTACCAGTTGAATGACTTCATAAGCTATCTCAGACTGCACTTGAACAACTTCCTTGACTACAACCTATAACACTCAACTGGCGCACCGCTCATCGCTTCAGTGTGTCTGCTTGTAGCGGCGTATTGCTGCTCTGAGCAGGCACCTGTAAAGGCAGCATGCAGCGGTCCTTTAGCCGGGGATCCGCAGTGTAATACGCGCTGGGGATCCGCTCATGTGAACATACTCTTAGACAGGGTTCATACAAGGGAATCTCTGGCTGAGAGCGGCCTGTGCCAACAGAATCAGTTCTGATCAACGGCCATGTATTTTGCATGGATTCTGCTGAAAGAATAAACAGGATCATATTTTGAGCTGTGGAACATTTGCCGCTGAAATTCTGTAGTCTGCACTGTGCAGAGGAATCCCATTGACAGCAATGGGATTCTGCTTAGAAATTTCATAGTGTCAACCTAGTCTAAAGCTGTTATGAGAGGTCCTAGAATTAGTTATTTAAACCATATTGCCTTCTTCTTACCACAGAAATTCTGCACTGAATCCGCTTGCAGCAGCCTTCCGTTGATTTTGAATCCAGACATCGCTGCAGTATTAAAATATACTACTGCTGGCACCAAATGCCAATCAGAACCACTGATCCCCTGTGGGGCACTTCAGATCCATACACTACCACCCCCATTGTGCTGGTAATTGTAGATGCCTGTAGATACCCTGGAATTCTGCAGCAATCACTGGCAGCCTCAGGAGTGCAGGGCATAGATCTGAAGCACGGCACAGGGGACGACATCCTCCGTAGTTATGTAATGTAGATGCCGGCTCAGAGAACCTGGAAGCCTGCAGCAATCTCTCCCCTCAGCTAAGAAGATCGGTCAGCCGCCTGACATTGCTGCAGGACATAGTCACCATACCATGGAGCAGGAAGATCATGTATCCACAGAGAAAATTCTGTGCACAACTTCCATAGTGTAAAATGGCTTTGTTTTCACATCAGAATTTCCATGCAGAATTCCACATTGGAATCCGGAGCAGCAGAGTCCCATTGTATTCAATAGGATTCTGCTGTGCTGGGAAATTTCTGTGTCCGCAGAAAGAATAAACCTGTTTATTCTTTCTGCGGACTTTGTGTGGTAACCACTGGTGTATGGCGGGACCACGGGTGTTACCGTGAGAGTGGTGGGATCAGAGGTTATTAACCCCAGGGGTCGGTTGGTATTAACCTCTATGTGTTCGTGACACCAGTGTGGTTTTCGGGTTCCGGAACACCACACACCCGGATTCTCCGCTTTCCCACGGGCTAGTAGTGAATAAAGAGTCCACAACCAGTTATGGGTAAACGGAGGCTTTACTGAGTAGAAGACAGGTGGAATTATCTTCACAGCTAAGGCCAGAATTCCCAGAGAGGTGACCAGGACCAGAGGCGACTCTAGACTTTGAGGCCTTAGAGCAAAAATAAATCTGAGGACCCCCCCCCCCCCCAGCGCAATAAAAATAGAAGAAGAAAAAAATGAAAAAATAAAATGAAAAAAAAAAATGAAAAAAAATTAAATTTCCGACGAGGTAAACGAGCAAAAAATAAATGATAAAATGGTATATAGAAAAAAAAAAGCAATGCACTATATCTATTTATCAGTGGGTATGTAGTTTAAAGTGCTGCTTTATACAGCAACTCACCAATGATGTCTTCTCTTATTTGCTTCTTTGCCATCTTTTCTCCATTTGGTCGGGGCCATCATGACAATTTCTTCCACACACAATTCTTCACCGTTAAACCTGCAAAACAAACCTATTAGGCTCCGCACTTTTTTTTTTCCATGGGTGACAGATGGGTGTACATGGGTGACAGAGGGGTATAGAGGAGTGTACATGGGTGACAGAGGGGTGTAGAGGAGCGTACATGGGTGGCAGAGGGGTGTAGAGGAGTGTACAGTGGTGGCAGAGGGGTGTAGAGGAGTGTACATGGGTGACAGAGGGGTGTAGAGGAGTGTACAGTGGTGGCAGAGGGGTGTAGACGAGTGTACATGGGTGACAGAGAGGTGTAGAGGAGTGTACATGGGTGACAGAGAGGTGTAGAGGAGTGTACATGGGTGACAGAGGGGTGTAGAGGAGTGTACATGGGTGGCAGAGGGGTGTAGACGAGTGTACATGGGTGGCAGAGGGGTGTAGAGGAGTGTACATGGGTGACAGAGGGGTGTAGAGGAGTGTACATGGGTGGCAGAGGGGTGTAGACGAGTGTACATGGGTGACAGAGAGGTGTAGAGGAGTGTACATGGGTGACAGAGGGGTGTAGAGGAGTGTACATGGGTGACAGAGAGGTGTAGACGAGTGTACATGGATGGCAGAGGGGTGTAGAGGAGTGTACATGGGTGACAGAGGGGTGTAGAGGAGTGTACATGGGTGACAGAGAGGTGTAGAGGAGTGTACATGGGTGACAGAGGGGTGTAGAGGAGTGTACATGGGTGACAGAGAGGTGTAGACGAGTGTACATGGATGGCAGAGGGGTGTAGAGGAGTGTACATGGGTGACAGAGGGGTGTAGAGGCGTGTACATGGGTGGCAGAGGGGTGTAGACGAGTGTACATGGGTGGCAGAGGGGTGTAGCGGAGTGTACATGGGTGGCAGAGGGGTGTAGATGAGTGTACATGGGTGGCAGAGGGGTGTAGCGGAGTGTACATGGGTGGCAGAGGGGTGTAGATGAGTGTACATGGGTGGCAGAGGGGTGTAGAGGAGTGTACACGGGTGGCAGAGGGGTGTAGGGAGGTGTACAAGGGTGACAGATGGGTGTAGAAAAGTGAACATGGTTGACGGGGCATAGGGGGTGACAGAGGTGGACAGCAGTGACAAGGTGGTAACAGGGGTGGAAAGGAGTGACAGAGGGGTGAATAGGGGGTGGACATGGGTGACAAGGATGTGATCGGGGGGTGGACAATGGAGGGTGAACATGGGTGACAGGGGGGAGGACATGGGTGACAGGGATGACAGGAGGGTGGACATGGGTGACAGGGGGGAGGACATGGGTGACAGGGGGAGGACATGGGTGACAGGGATGACAGGAGGGTGGACATGGGTGACAGGGGGGAGGACATGGGTGACAGGGGGAGGACATGGGTGACAGGGATGACAGGAGGGTGGACATGGGTGACAGGGGGGGAGGACATGGGTGACAGGAGGGTGGACATGGGTGACAGGGGGGAGGACATGGGTGACAGGAGGGAGGACATGAGTGACAGGGATGACAGGAGGGTGGACATGGGTGACAGGAGGGTGGACATGGGTGACAGGGGGGTGGACAGGGGGTGGACATGGGTGACAGGGGGGTGGACATGGGTGACAGGGGGGTGTACATGGGTGACAGGGGGGTGGACAGGGGTGACAGGGATGACAGGGGGTGGACATGGGTGACAGGGGGTGGACATGGGTGACAGGGGGTGGACAGGGGGTGGACAGGGGGGTGGACAGGGGTGACAGGGGGGTGGACATGTTATTATAACATTATTACGGACAGTGTACAAACCTGACATCCTAACTGGCCATGGTGTGGGATGAGTATGGACTGGATCAGTGTTTCCCAACCAGGGGGCCTCCAGCTGTTGCAAAACCACAACTCCCAGCATTCCTGGACAGACTTAGGCTGTCATGGCATGCTGGGAGTTGTAGTTTTGCAACAGCTGGAGGCACCCTGGTTGGGAAACCCTGGACTGGATACTTATATCATTGAGTATATTGCTATATTTACATCCAGAGCTACCAGAGTAACTTAAAGGGCCCCTGATCCTCGATGAGCCAGCAGGGCTCCAAGGGGTCTCCCAACACCACAAAATGAATGGCCAAGGGTGACAGGGGGGGGGGGGGGGGGGTAGACATGGGTGACAGGGGGTGTGGGGTGGTAGACATGGGTGACAGGGGGGTGGTAGACATGGGTGACAGGGGGGGTGGGGGGGTTGTAGACATGGGTGACAGGGGGGGTGGGGGGTGGTAGACATGGGTGACAGGGGGGTGGGGGGTGGAAGTCATGGGTGACAGGGGGGGTGGGGGGGTAGACATGGGTGACAGGGGGTGGGGGTGGTAGACATGGGTGACAGGGGGGGTGGGGGGGAGATATGGGTGACAGGGGGGTGGTAGACATGGGTGACGGGGGGGTAGGATATGGGTGACAGGGGGGGTGGGGGGATTAGACATGGGTGACGTGGGGGGGGTGAGAGATATGGGTGACTGGGGGGGTGGGGGGTGGTAGACATGGGTGACAGGGGGGGTGGGGTGTGGTAGACATGGGTGACAGGGGGGGTGGTAGACATGGGTGACACTGACAGGGGGGGTAGGATATGGGTGACGGATGGATAGGGAGGTAGAGAAGGCGGACATGGATGACGGGGGGGGGGGTGGACATGTGTGACGGGGGGGGGGGGGGGCAGAGGGTCGACCTGGGTGACAGTGGGGCAGTTTGGACAGGGTTGAGAAGGGGTAACGGAGGGGCGGAAAAGGTACGCTACCTTAAGCAAGCCGGCCCGCGCAGCTTGCAGTTCCATGGCAGTCCAACGCAGTTCGCTCCGACGTCGGGAACCATTTTCGGCTCACTGCAAGGGGGAGGGCGGGGTTTGGACGTTGGGACGCAGGGGGATGCTGTGTGCGCAGGTTTCCTCCCCCCCGAGTAGGCCGGGGCAGGACATTTGAAAAAAATAAAATCTCGCCAAAATAACTAACTATACGATTTAGGCGACCGCGAGGCCCCTTTTAGCGCGAGGCCTTAGGCAGCCACCTAAATCGCCTAATTAGAGAGGTGCCTCTGACCAGGACCAGAGGACCTCACAGCTTGCTGGACTAATACTTGTAATAAACTTGACTTTGACTTGTAATCAGACTTGACTTGACTATGTGCAGAACTTGACTAGATGTAGTGACAGCAGACATAGATTTGAGACTAAGGCTAGGTTCAGACTGCAGAATCTCCAGGCAGAAATTTTCCGCCCGGAGATTCTGAGTGCGGAAGGCGCTGACTGAATCAGTCGGCGCTAGGACTGTGCGGACACTGCAGTCTCCAATAGACTGCAATGTGTTCAGAGAGTATTTTCACCTGAAGAATGAGCAACGCCATTCTTCAGGCGGAAATTTCCAAGCGGATTTTCCGTTCACAAATTCCGAAGTGTGAATTTGTGAACGGAAAACCATTCACTACACTATACATTTTAGCAAGCAAAATGTCTGCCTGCAGGCGGAAATTCCGTAGTGTGAACCTAGACTTACTGGATAGACTTCAGCTTTGTGGCCTCTAGATGCTGAACACTGTCCTGAGATCTCTGGTAGCTGCTTCAGCTAAGACTTAGCCTAGGTTCAGATTACGGAATTTCCGCCTGCAATTTCAAAGCGAAATTGCAGGCGGAAATTCCGTAATCTGAACCTAGGCTAAGTTGCTAAAATGTATAGTGTAGTGAATGGTTTTCTGTTCACAAATTCACACTTCGGAATTTGTGAAGCGGAATTTGTGAACGGAAAATCCGCTTGGAAATTTCCGCCAGAAGAAAGGGGTTGCTCTTTCTTCAGGCGGAAATCCGCGCGGAACACATTGCAGTCTATTGGAGACTGCAGTGTCCGCGCGGTCCTAGCGCCGACTGATTCAGTCAGCGCTGGCCGCACTCAGAATCTCCGGGCGGAAATTTTCTGCCCGGAGATTCCGTAGTCTGAACCTAGCCTTAGATGTTACAGCTATAAGCACTTAACCCCTTAAGGACCAAGGACGTACCGGTACGTCCTTGGTCCTGCTCTCCTGATATAACGCGGGGTTACACAGTCATAGTGAAGCCGGGACTCGCCTCTAATAGCACGCAGCGCCGATCGCGGCGCCGCGCGCTATTAACCCTTTAGCCGCGCGCTCAGAGCTGAGCCGCGCGGCTAAAAGTGAAAGTGAAAGTTGCCGGCTAGCTCAGTCGGGTTGTTCGGGATAGCCGGGCTAATCGCGGCATCCCGAACAGCTTACAGGACAGCGGGAGGGTCCCTTCCTGCCTCCTCGCTGTCCGATCGCTGAATGACTGCTCAGTGCCTGAGATCCAGGCATGAGCAGTCATGCGCAGAATCATCGATCACTGGTTTCTTATGAGAAACCAGTAATCAAAGATGAAGATCAGTGTGTGCAGTGTTATAGGTCCCTATGGGACCTATAACACTGCAATAAAAAAAGTAAAAAAAAAGTGAATAAAGATCATTTAACTCCCCCCCTATTAAAAGTTTGAATCACCCCCCTTTTCCAATAAAAAAAAAACACAGTGTAAATAAAAATAAACATATATGGTATCACCGCATGCGGAAATGTCCGAATTATAAAAATATATAATTAATTAAACCGCTCGGTCAATGGCGTGCACGCAAAAAAATTCCAAAGTACAAAATAGTGCATTTTTGGTCACTTTTTATATCATTTAAAAATGAATAAAAAGCGATCAATAAGTCCTATCAATGCAAAAATGGTACCGTTAAAAACTTCAGATCACGGCGCAAAAAATGAGTCCTCATACCGCCCCATACACGGAAAAATAAAAAAGTTATAGGGGTCAGAAGATGACAATTTTAAACGTACTGTTACGCCGAGCGCTCCGGGTCCCCGCTCCTCCCCGGAACGCTCGCTACACTCTCCCCACTGCAGCGCTCCGGTCAGATCCACTGACCCGGGGCGCTGCGATTACGCTTCCAGCCGGGATGCGATCCGCGATGCGGGTAGCGCCCGCTCGCGATGCGCACCCCGGCTCCCGTACCTGACTCGCTCTCCGTCTGTCCTGTCCCGGCGCGCGCGGCCCCGCTCCCTAGGGCGCGCGCGCGCCGGGTCTCTGCGATTTAAAGGGCCACTGCGCCGCTGATTGGCGCAGTGGTTCCAATTAGTGTGTTCACCTGTGCACTTCCCTATATCACCTCACTTCCCCTGCACTCCCTTGCCGGATCTTGTTGCCATCGTGCCAGTGAAAGCGTTTCCTTGTGTGTTCCTAGCCTGTGTTCCAGACCTCCTGCCGTTGCCCCTGACTACGATCCTTGCTGCCTGCCCCGACCTTCTGCTACGTCCGACCTTGCTTCTGTCTACTCCCTTGTACCGCGCCTATCTTCAGCAGTCAGAGAGGTTGAGCCGTTGCTAGTGGATACGACCTGGTCACTACCGCCGCAGCAAGTCCATCCCGCTTTGCGGCGGGCTCTGGTGAATACCAGTAGTGACTTAGAACCGATCCACTAGCACGGTCCACGCCAATCCCTCTCTGGCACAGAGGATCCACTACCTGCCAGCCGGCATCGTGACAGTAGATCCGGCCATGGATCCCGCTGAAGTTCCTCTGCCAGTTGTCGCTGACCTCACCACGGTGGTCGCCCAGCAGTCACAACAGATAGCGCAACAAGGCCAACAGCTGTCTCAACTGACCGTTATGCTACAGCAGTTACTACCACAGCTTCAGCAGTCATCTCCTCCGCCAGCTCCTGCACCTCCTCCGCAGCGAGTGGCCGCTCCTGGTCTACGCCTATCCTTGCCGGATAAATTTGATGGGGACTCTAAGTTTTGCCGTGGCTTTCTTTCCCAATGTTCCCTGCATCTGGAGATGATGTCGGACCAGTTTCCCACTGAAAGGTCTAAGGTGGCTTTCGTAGTCAGCCTTCTGTCTGGAAAAGCCCTGTCTTGGGCCACACCGCTCTGGGACCGCAATGACCCCGTCACTGCCTCTGTACACTCCTTCTTCTCGGAAATCCGAAGTGTCTTTGAGGAACCTGCCCGAGCCTCTTCTGCTGAGACTGCCCTGTTGAACCTGGTCCAGGGTAATTCTTCCGTTGGCGAGTATGCCGTACAATTCCGTACTCTTGCTTCAGAATTATCCTGGAATAATGAGGCCCTCTGCGCGACCTTTAAAAAAGGCCTATCCAGCAACATTAAAGATGTTCTGGCCGCACGAGAAATCCCTGCTAATCTACATGAACTCATTCACCTAGCCACTCGCATTGACATGCGTTTTTCCGAAAGGCGTCAGGAGCTCCGCCAAGATATGGACTCTGTTCGCACGAGGCGTTTCTTCTCCTCGGCTCCTCTCTCCTCTGGTCCCCTGCAATCCGTTTCTGTGCCTCCTGCCGTGGAGGCTATGCAGGTCGACCGGTCTCGCCTGACACCTCAAGAGAGGACACGACGCCGCATGGAGAATCTCTGCCTGTACTGTGCTAGTACCGAACACTTCCTGAGGGATTGTCCTATCCGTCCTCCCCGCCTGGAAAAACGTACGCTGACTCCGCACAAAGGTGAGACAGTCCTTGATGTCTACTCTGCTTCTCCACGTCTTACTGTGCCTGTGCGGATGTCTGCCTCTGCCTTCTCCTTCTCTACTATGGCCTTCTTGGACTCTGGATCTGCAGGAAATTTTATTTTGGCCTCTCTCGTCAACAGGTTCAACATCCCAGTGACCAGTCTCGCCAGACCCCTTTACATCAATTGTGTAAACAATGAAAGATTGGACTGTACCATACGTTTCCGCACGGAGCCCCTTCTAATGTGTATCGGATCTCATCACGAGAGGATTGAACTTTTGGTCCTCCCCAATTGCACTTCTGAAATTCTCCTTGGACTTCCCTGGCTTCAACTTCATTCCCCAACCCTGGATTGGTCCACTGGGGAGATCAAGAGTTGGGGGCCCTCTTGTTCCAAGGACTGTCTAAAACCGGTTCCCAGTAACCCTTGCCGTGACTCTGTGGTTCCTCCAGTAACCGGTCTCCCTAAGGCCTATATGGACTTTGCGGATGTTTTCTGCAAAAAACAAGCTGAGACTCTACCTCCTCACAGGCCTTATGATTGTCCTATTGACCTCCTCCCGGGCACTACTCCACCCCGGGGCAGAATTTATCCTCTGTCCGCCCCAGAGACTCTTGCCATGTCTGAATACGTCCAGGAAAATTTAAAAAAGGGCTTTATCCGTAAATCCTCCTCTCCTGCCGGAGCCGGATTTTTCTTTGTGTCCAAAAAAGATGGCTCCCTACGTCCTTGCATTGACTACCGCGGTCTTAATAAAATCACGGTTAAGAACCGCTACCCCCTACCCCTCATCTCTGAACTCTTTGATCGCCTCCAAGGTGCCCACATCTTTACTAAACTGGACTTAAGAGGTGCTTATAATCTCATCCGCATCAGAGAGGGGGATGAATGGAAAACGGCATTTAACACCAGAGATGGACACTTTGAGTATCTGGTCATGCCCTTTGGCCTGTGCAACGCCCCTGCCGTCTTCCAAGACTTTGTTAATGAAATTTTTCGTGATCTTTTATACTCCTGTGTTGTTGTATATCTGGACGATATCCTAATTTTTTCTGCCAATCTAGAAGAACACCGCCAGCATGTCCGTATGGTTCTTCAGAGACTTCGTGACAATCAACTCTATGCCAAAATTGAGAAATGTCTGTTTGAATGCCAATCTCTTCCTTTTCTAGGATACTTGGTCTCTGGCCAGGGACTACAAATGGATCCAGACAAACTCTCTGCCGTCTTAGATTGGCCACGCCCCTCCGGACTCCGTGCCATCCAACGCTTTTTGGGGTTCGCCAATTATTACAGGCAATTTATTCCACATTTTTCTACCGTTGTGGCTCCTATCGTGGCTTTAACCAAAAAAAATGCCGATCCCAAGTCTTGGCCTCCTCAAGCGGAAGACGCCTTTAAACGACTCAAGTCTGCCTTTTCTTCGGCTCCCGTGCTCTCCAGACCTGACCCTTCCAAACCCTTCCTATTGGAGGTTGATGCCTCCTCAGTGGGAGCTGGAGCTGTTCTTCTACAAAAAAATTCTTCCGGGCATGCTGTCACTTGTGGGTTTTTTTCTAGGACCTTCTCTCCGGCGGAGAGGAACTACTCCATCGGGGATCGAGAGCTTCTAGCCATCAAATTAGCACTTGAGGAATGGAGGCATCTGCTGGAGGGATCAAGATTTCCAGTTATTATTTACACCGATCACAAGAACCTCTCCTACCTCCAGTCTGCCCAACGGCTGAATCCTCGCCAGGCCCGGTGGTCCCTGTTCTTTGCCCGATTTAATTTTGAAATTCACTTTCGGCCTGCCGATAAGAACATTAGGGCCGATGCTCTCTCTCGTTCCTCGGATGCCTCGGAGGTTGAACTCTCTCCGCAACACATCATTCCTCCTGACTGCCTGATTTCCACTTCTCCAGCCTCCATCAGGCAAACTCCTCCAGGAAAGACCTTTGTTTCTCCACGCCAACGCCTCGGAATCCTCAAATGGGGTCACTCCTCCCATCTCGCAGGTCATGTGGGCATCAAGAAATCTGTGCAACTCATCTCCCGCTTCTATTGGTGGCCGACTCTGGAGACGGATGTTGTGGACTTTGTACGAGCCTGCACTATCTGTGCCCGGGATAAGACTCCTCGCCAGAAGCCCGCTGGTTTTCTTCATCCCCTGCCTGTCCCCGAACAGCCTTGGTCTCTGATTGGTATGGATTTTATTACTGATTTACCCCCTTCCCGTGGCAACACTGTTATTTGGGTGGTCATTGATCGATTCTCCAAAATGGCACATTTCATCCCTCTTCCTGGTCTTCCTTCAGCGCCTCAGTTGGCTAAACAATTTTTTGTACACATTTTTCGTCTTCACGGGTTGCCCACACAGATAGTCTCGGATAGAGGCGTCCAATTCGTGTCTAAATTCTGGAGGGCTCTCTGTAAACAACTCAAGATTAAATTAAATTTTTCTTCTGCATATCATCCCCAATCCAATGGACAAGTAGAAAGAATTAACCAGGTCTTGGGTGATTATTTACGACATTTTGTTTCCTCCCGCCAGGATGACTGGGCAGATCTCCTTCCATGGGCCGAATTCTCGTATAACTTCCGAGTCTCTGAATCTTCCTCCAAATCCCCATTTTTCGTGGTGTACGGCCGTCACCCTCTTCCCCCCCTCCCTACCCCCTTGCCCTCTGGTCTGCCCGCTGTGGATGAAATTTCTCGTGACCTTTCCATCATATGGAGAGAGACCCAAAATTCTCTCTTACAGGCGTCATCACGCATGAAGAAGTTCGCGGATAAGAAAAGAAGAGCTCCTCCCATTTTTTCCCCTGGAGACAAGGTATGGCTCTCCGCTAAATATGTCCGCTTCCGTGTCCCTAGCTACAAGTTGGGACCACGCTATCTTGGTCCTTTCAAAATTTTGTGTCAGATTAATCCTGTCTCTTACAAACTTCTTCTTCCTCCTTCTCTTCGTATTCCTAATGCCTTTCACGTTTCTCTTCTTAAACCACTCATCATCAACCGTTTCTCTCCCAAATCTGTTCCTCCCACTCCTGTTTCCGGCTCCTCGGACATCTTCTCTGTCAAAGAGATACTAGCATCTAAGAAGGTCAGAGGGAAAACCTTTTTTTTAGTGGATTGGGAGGGTTGTGGTCCAGAAGAGAGATCCTGGGAACCTGAGGACAACATCCTAGACAAAAGTCTGCTCCTCAGGTTCTCAGGCTCTAAGAAGAGGGGGAGACCCAAGGGGGGGGGTACTGTTACGCCGAGCGCTCCGGGTCCCCGCTCCTCCCCGGAACGCTCGCTACACTCTCCCCACTGCAGCGCTCCGGTCAGATCCACTGACCCGGGGCGCTGCGATTACGCTTCCAGCCGGGATGCGATCCGCGATGCGGGTAGCGCCCGCTCGCGATGCGCACCCCGGCTCCCGTACCTGACTCGCTCTCCGTCTGTCCTGTCCCGGCGCGCGCGGCCCCGCTCCCTAGGGCGCGCGCGCGCCGGGTCTCTGCGATTTAAAGGGCCACTGCGCCGCTGATTGGCGCAGTGGTTCCAATTAGTGTGTTCACCTGTGCACTTCCCTATATCACCTCACTTCCCCTGCACTCCCTTGCCGGATCTTGTTGCCATCGTGCCAGTGAAAGCGTTTCCTTGTGTGTTCCTAGCCTGTGTTCCAGACCTCCTGCCGTTGCCCCTGACTACGATCCTTGCTGCCTGCCCCGACCTTCTGCTACGTCCGACCTTGCTTCTGTCTACTCCCTTGTACCGCGCCTATCTTCAGCAGTCAGAGAGGTTGAGCCATTGCTAGTGGATATGACCTGGTCACTACCGCCGCAGCAAGTCCATCCCGCTTTGCGGCGGGCTCTGGTGAATACCAGTAGTGACTTAGAACCGATCCACTAGCACGGTCCACGCCAATCCCTCTCTGGCACAGAGGATCCACTACCTGCCAGCCGGCATCGTGACACGTACTAATTTTCCTGCATGTAGTTATGATTTTTTCCAGAAGTACGACAAAATCAAACCTATATAAGTAGGGGATCATTTTAATCGTATGGACCTACAGAATAAAGATAAGGTGTCATTTTTACCGAAAAATGTACTACGTAGAAACGGAAGCCCCCAAAAGTTACAATATGGCGTTTTTTTTTCAATTTTGTCGCACAATGATTTTATTTTCCGTATCACCGTAGATTTTTGGGCAAAATGACTGACGTCATTACAAAGTAGAATTGGTGGCGCAAAAAATAAGCAATCATATGGATTTTTAGGTGCAAAATTGAAAGAGTTATGATTTTTTAAAGGCAAGGAGCAAAAGACTAAAATGCAAAAACAGAAAAAACCCTGGTCCTTAAGGGGTTAAAGGAGTACTCTGTATCCTACAGAGGAAATTCTTTTCTTTTTGGAACACAGTGCTCTCTGCTGACATCTCTGTCTATTTTAAGAACTGTCCAGAGTAGGAGAAAATCCCCAGAGAAAACATATGCTGCTCTGGACAGTTCCTAAAATGGACAGGACCATGTACCTGTACTGCGACATTACATTTGCACGGAACGCACAGCCATCAATGGCTATGTTCACACGTTGGAATGTCTGTGTGGAAAATCTCTGTGCGGAGATTGTGCAAACTGCAGGCGCCGGCATAATATGCCAGCGCTAGGACCACACAGGAATGCACCATATCATAGACAGCTATGCAATCTGTGCGGTGTCCTCAGAAAGAAAACAGAATTTCTATGCCGGAAACACTGACACGGAAATTCCGCCGCCTGCACAGCACAGCAGAATCCTGTTGAATTCAATAAGACTCTGCTGCAGCAGAATTTCTGTGTGGGAATTCCAAATGGAAATCCGTACGGAAATTCTGGCGTGTGAACAGGGGGCGTATTGCTGCGCGCTCCCAAGCGCACGCGCAGCAGTCTCTGGAAAGTCCGCACAGACATTCCGTAGTGTGAACATAGCCTAAGAAGTGCCAACATAAATATATGTGAAATATAGGACGCAGATTAGGTAGAAATAGAAATTACGATTTTATGAAATCAGCCAAATTTTTGCCTATAAGGATTTATTTACATACGTATAGGATCTGCTGCAGATTTGATGCTGCGTTCAATCATTTAGTTATAGTCTCCAAAATATAGCCCTTCAGCTGTTGCAAAACTACAACTCCCAGCATGCCTTGACATGCTGCGAGTTGTAGTTTTGCAACAGCTGGAGGGTCAGTTTTGAGACAACCCTCTGTAGCGTATACTATACATGTGAATGTACCAGAGTAAGGGTGGGTTCACACCACGTTTTTCAAGTACGTTTCCATTATTGAAAACGTATGGAACCGTATTGAAAACCGTATACATAGACAAATAATTGAAAACCGGATGTACCGGATGTGTACGGTTTGCTTGCAATACGATTTTCTCCCGTACTCAAAACAGTGGTTGACCACGGTTTTGTCTCCGGTTTAAATACCGTACTGCAACCAAATACGTTTTTTTTTTTTAACATAGACGTCAATGGGAAACGCAAATGTATACGGTTCCATACGGTTTTTACTTTGCACATGCGCATTTGCATCCTAAAGTCCCCACCCAACAGCCCTCCCATTAAAAATGGACATTATCAAAAACGTATGTTTTTTTAAAATAAAAACGGACGGAACTGTATGCACTTTTAAAAACAGTATACAGTTTAAAAACACATAGGGTTTACTTTTTCCCATACTGTTCCATCCGTTTTTTTGCCATACGGTTTTCGTTAGAAAAACTGATTGAAAACAGTATGGCAAAAACGTGATGTGAATCCCCAGCCTAAGGGTGGGTTCACACCACATTTTTGCAATACAGTTTTTTTTATCAGGTTTTTGATTATAAAAACTGGATTCCTCAAAACCTGACTAATCAAAACGTGTGTACAAAGTATTATCTGTATAGGGTTTGAAAAATGATGTCCGGTTGCATCCGTTTTTTAAGAAAAAAAACGAATACGTTTTGAACTTTTCACTCCATTATGAATAAAGTTTCACTTGTTTGATTGAAATTCCAAGAAAAAAAACTGTGCAAAGTCAAAAACCGTATGGTGAAAACTGGATGGAACCGTACACACATACAGTTCTGTACGGTTCCCATTGACTCCCATGTAAAAAAAAAAAAAAAAAAAATACACATAGGGTTTAATACGTTTTTTCACCAGGACCAAAAACCGTGGTAGGCCACGGTTTTCTGGTGCATACGGTTTTGAATGGAAAGTCTATGGCCACGGTTTGCTGTACGGTTGCATACAGTTAAAAAAAAAACGTATCCAAAAACTGTATAGAAAAATCGTGGGGTGAACCCTAAAATTATTTTTATTTTTTTTGCAATGTACAATTAAAATACGTCATGTTCAATGAGCCCAACCAGGGTGCCTTCAACTGTTGCAACGCTACAACACCGGGCTTGATGGGAGTTGCAACAGCTGAAGGCACCATGGTTGGGGAATACTCTCACACCCGTTTACAAGCCAAGCCAGACCTGCGGAGACTATACGCGCATGCGTAGAACACATCAGTGATTTCGCCGCGAGCGTTGTATACTTGCCTCAACTAACATGGCCTCCTGTACGGCACGCTACGCTAGATCACGTGACAATTTCTCAAAGCGCTGATTGGCTCTCTGGGTGACACTTGACGTACAGAATCAGCGGCGGGAGTTTGATGCCGGTGGAGGAGAGATGGACGAGAGGAGTACGAAGGTGAATACACACCGGTGGGTGGGGGAGGTGTATAAAGTCGTGGGACTGCAAGTCTCAGCAAGTTCTGTGAGCCTGTATAGCAGTTTTTCCCAACCAGGGCGCTTCCAGCTGTTGCAGAACTACAACTTCCAGCATGCCCGGACAGCCTTTGGCTGTCCGGGCATGCTGGGAGTTGTAGTTTTGCAACAGCTGGAGACACCCTGGTTGGAAAAAAACTGCTGTATAGTATTACTGGGTCACATAGAGGGGCTGTCTATGTAGTTACAGTCAACGTAAAAGTTCTGCAACTTTCAAACATAGTTCATATTCCAGATCTCTGATTGCTGTCAGTGAATGGGAATATCCTCACAAGAAATCCAGATCTGCAATGTGGTCTATTACTCCTCACAGCTGATGTTTTGCTACAATAATATCTGGTCTACACAATGCTCTTTGAGCCAAACAACTCCACTTTTTTTTTTTTTTTTTTCCTGCACTGACACATTGTAGCAAACGAATCCAGGCAGGGTAGAGAGTACGATGTGCGGCTGTTTTATACATAGCTCCCAGATTATTGCCTAGGCTGGATATTATTATTATTAGAATTTATTAGATCTGTAACAGGTCTTGAAGGTTTACCAAGAATGTTTCCATTCACTGACAACAATAGGAGATATGATAATAAAGAAGACTTATACATGTATTACAAAGTGGATTATACCTTCTTTGTATAATGATTCAGCTTTCAGGACACTGAAATATTAGATCTGTATAGGCTTTAAGTAATATTCCAGAAAAAAATAAAAATAATAATAATTCAAAACAACTGGTGCCAATCCTTCCAGTACTTATCAGCTGCTGTATGCTCCAGAGGAAGTTGTGTCGTTCTTTTCTGTTTGACCACAGTGCTCTCTGCTGACACTCTGTCTGTGTTAGGGTGGATTCACACCACCGTTTAATACAGTCCCTGGACCAGGCCCGCATCTTATTAATTTGAATGGGCCGACTGGCATCAGATAGTGATTCCGGTCGTCTCATTTTTGGCCCATATCTGGTTTTCTGGCCGGACTGAAAACCGCAGCATACTATGGTTTTCAGTCTAGACAGAAAACTGGATATGAGGCAAAAATGAACCGACCGGAGTCACTATCTGATGCCAGTCGGCCCATTCAAATGAATGAGATGGGGGGGGCCTGGTCCGGCTGGGATACCGGGAGCTAGTGCTGGGGGGTATGACCAAAAATGCATATCACGGTATTTTTGTAAGTTATGGCGGTTCAATGGGCAGAGAAGATGTGCATTAATTTGGAGCGGAGAATTACTTGAGTAAATTCCTCTTGAATTACTCAGTGTGAACGCACCCTAAGGCTGAGATTGCACTTGGTGTTATTGTAAAGGAAAAAAAAAATCATACTCTCCGCATGGCATTATTTTTGGCCCAAAACCTCTGTGGCCTAAGGCTGCTTTCACACTATAAAAATTCATCCGTTACAAACGTCCGTTAGAAAAGCCCTGGTAAACGGCTGTTAAAGAATCCCATTAAAGTCTATGGGATTTTTTGATTATCCTTTTATGACCCGTTATAGTCCGTCATGAATAACGGCCGTTAGTTGTGACGGAAGAAATAACGGCACATGCACTAATTTTTCTTCCGTCACAAGAAACGGGTAAATTAACGGCCGTTATTTTTAACATTGAAGTCTATGGCTGACGGATGAGCTCCCGGCACTATGCGCTGCTAATAGAAATACTTTTCACTCATACGGCGGGAGGGGAATATGTATATAGAAGAGCTGTGGGGGGCAGACATATAGGGTTATCTGCCCCCCCCCCCTACATACATAGACCCCTACATACATATACCTCTGCTGCCATATGAATGAAAGGTATTTTTATTAGCAGCGCATAGTGCCGGGAGCGGGCTCTATGCGCTGCTAATAGAAATACTTTTCATTCATACGGCGGTAGGGGCATGTGTATATAGAAGAGCTGCGAGGGCACATATACATGTGCTGCGGGGGTAAATATTTAATGCGCAGGCGGGGGTCATATCTAATGCGCTGCTGGGGGGGCTAGATATATAGGCTATATGTCTGCCCCCCCCCCCCTCTGCAGCGATATATATCTTGTCCCCCACAGTGCTCTTTGGCCCCTGCTACTCTCAAAGCTCATTTTTCAATCTCTCGCTGAGAGCCCTGATCGGCCATTCAGGGCTCCCCGCGGGGGATTCAAAAATGAGAGTTAAAACACACTGATACATCGCAGGGTTGCGGACCATGCCGCCCGCTCCCCTGCATAAAGGGGTACTCCGCCCTTTGCATCTTATCCCCTATCCAAAGGATAGGGGATAAGGTGTCAGATCGCCGCGGTCCTGCTGCTGGGGACCCCGGGGATCGCCGCTGCGGCACCGCGCTCTCATTACTGCACAGAGCGAGTTCGCTCTGTGTGTAATGACGGGCAATACAGGGGACGGAGCAGCGTGACGTCATGGCTCCGCTCCTCATGATATAACGGTCCGTCCCTTTAATGCAAGTCTATGGGAGGGGGCGTGATGACCGCCACGCCCCCTCCCATAGACTTGTATTGACGGGGGCGGGCCGTGACGTCACGAGGGGCGGATCCGTGACGTAACGATGCTCCGGCCCCTGTATTGCCCGTCATTACGTGCAGTGCGATCTCGCTCTGTGCAGTAATGATAGCGGGGGTGCTGCAGCAGCGATCCCCGGGGTCTCAGCACTGAGATCCCAACTGATAAACTTTGGAGGTGTCTCTGTGACATGTCAAAAGTTTCCTAAAGTGACAGGTGAGATATTGAAATGAAGGAACTGAATTACAAAAGTGTATTAGAAAGGTGGTTAACCCTTCATTGCACGATGATTCTGCTTTACGTATCTGACCTCAGGACACCCCTTTCCTTTCTGTATCCGAGCAGATCGTCCTGTGGCTGAAGAAACTTTTTGGCGATAAGGTGCTGCCGCCCTATGAGGTGAACACCCGCACGGTGGATCTGCTCCATCAGCTGGCGGAGTGGAATGAAGCTCGGGATAAGGATTTAACCCTTGTCTTAGAGGACCAGAAACTGAAGGCTGCTGAGATCAAAGCTGAAGGTGACCACAACCTAGTGATTTCATGTGTAATCCGGTGATATGCCAAGTGTTCAGACAGCCCCCGGGTCCATTAAAACTCTTGCCGTCATGATGCAGAGCTGTCCTCAAGGGGTTAACCCAGTGTTTCCCAACCAGGGTGCCTCCAGCTGTTGCAAAACTACAACTCCCAGCATGCCTGGACAGCCGAAGGCTGTCCAGGCATGCTGGGAGTTGTAGTTTTGCAACAGCTGGAGGCACCCTGGTTGGGAAACACTGGGTTAACCCCTTGAGGACAGCTCAAGGCTGTCCAGGCATGCTGGGAGTTGTAGTTTTGAAACAGCTGGAGGCACCCTGGTTGGGAAACACTGGGTTAACCCCTTGAGGACAGCTCAAGGCTGTCCAGGCATGCTGGGAGTTGTAGTTTTGCAACAGCTGGAGGCACCCTGGTTGGGAAACACTTGGTTAATGTCATGTTTCACCACTTCAGATCAAGCTGTATTAGGCTACGGTCACACAGCAGATTTTATTTTTTTTTTGTGCGTAATTCGGAGAAAAATTTCCACTCGTAAATTCGATTGCAGCAGAGTCTTATTGTTTTCAATGGGATTCTGCTGCACCGTGCACACAGCGGAATCCTCTGCCGCGAAAATTCCGATGCCAACCTCAATAGAAAGAATTGACATGTCCATTCTTTCTGTGGAATCCGCTAAGAAATGCATTGCCTTCTATGGAGATTGGGGGAGATTTATCAAAACCTGTCCAGAGGAAAAGTTGCTGAGTTGCCCATAGCAACCAATCAGATCGCTGCTTTCATTTTGCAGAGACCTTGTTAAAAATGAAAGAAGCGTGCTGATTGGTTGCTAGGGGCAACTAGGAACTTTTCCTCTGGACAGGTTTTGATAAATCTCCCACATGGTGTATTTCAAAGCAGTCCTAGCGCCGGCATGTTATGCTGTCTGCCAGCTTTTCTGGGCTGACATTTCGCTGTGTGAACATAACTAGAGATGAGCGAACTTACAGTAAATTTGATTCGTCACGAACTTCTCCGCTCGGCAGTTGATGACTTTTCCTGCATAAATTAGTTCAGCTTTCCGGTGCTCCGGTGGGCTGGGAAAGGTGGATACAGTCCTAGGAGACTCTTTCCTAGGAATGTATCCACCTTTTCCAGCCCACCGGAGCACCGGAAAGCTGAACTCATTTACGCAGGAAAAGTCATCAACTGCCGAGCCGAGAAGTTCGTGACGAATCGAATTTACTGTAAGTTCGCTCATCTCTAAACATAACCTTAGAACTATAGCAATTATTTCTAAATGTTTATTATAATATTGTCTCTCTACAGCCGGGTGCCTGCAGGAGCTCCTTACAGATAGTCTGGGTCCCTCCTATACCAACCTGTCACGTATGGGCAACACTTACCTGAACCAACTAGTTGACAGCTGCCTCGCCTTAGAGATCAAGGATTCGTCGCTGGCCAGGTACAAATGGTTGAGGGCGATTTCTGGGTAAGGACTGTGGGGTTATATATCAACTGGCTCCAGAAAGTTAAACAGATTTGTAAATTACTTCTATAAAAAAATATATTAATCCTTCCAGTACTTATGAGCTGCTGAAGTTGAGTTGTTCTTTTCTGTCTAAGTGCTCTCTGATGACACCTGTCTCGGGAACTGTCCAGAGTAGAAGCAAATCCCCATAGCAAACCTCTTCTTTCTCTGTGCAGTTCCCGAGACAGGCAGAGATGTCAGCAGAGAGCACTGTTGCCAGACAGAAAAGAACTCAACTTCAGCAGCTGATAATTATTGGAAGGATTAAGATTTTTTTAATAGAAGTAATTTACAAATCTGTTAAACTTTCTGGAGCCAGTTGATATATTTAAATTAAATAATATTCCTGGAATACCCCTTTTAAGTCATGCTGGGGAGTCACTGAGAATATATATAGTGGGTAGGGGAATTTATCAAAACCTGTGTGAAGGAATAGTGCAGTTGCCCATAGCAACCAATTAGATTACTACTTTCATTTTTCACAGGCCTCTGAAAAAGTGGAAGTAGCATTCTGATTGGTTGCTCTGGGCAACTGCACTATTCCTTCACACAGATTTTGATAAATCTCCCCCCACATTATTTATTGTATATTCAAGCGAGAAGAAGCCGCGCTCCAAAAGGTCCAAGTATGGAATTTCATTCACCCATAAGTGAACAGACAATGCCAAACATTTCAAACTAACAATAGGTTCCTTCTTCAGCAATACAAAAGCGTGTAAGTTATCCTCTTGCAAAAGTGACATCACTCAATAATGAATTTACATAATTGGTAAACAGTACAAATGTTCCCATTATACTACAGATCAGTGTGGTGTTATGTACAGAGCAATGCCTGTATACATGTGTACATCATAATACATTGTACCAGTGTTGTGATGATCATCCCCACAACACTGGGGTCACTGTGTATATACATTACATTACTTATCCTGTACTGATCCTGAGTTATATCCTGTATTATACTCCAGAGCTGTACTCACTATTCTGCTGGTGGGGTCACTGTGTATATATATTACATTACTTATCCTGTACTGATCCTGAGTTATATCCTGTATTATACTCCAGAGCTGTACTCACTATTCTGCTGGTGGAGTCACTGTGTACATACATTACATTACTTATCCTGTACTGATCCTGAGTTATATCCAGTATTATACTCCAGAGCTGCACTCACTATTCTGCTGGTGAGGTCACTGTGTACATTACATTACTTATCCTGTACTGATCCTGATTTATACCATGTATTATCTCCAGAGCTGCACTCACTATTCTGCTGGTGAGGTCACTGTGTACATTACTTATCCTGTACTGATCCTGAGTTATACCATGTATTATCTCCAGAGCTGTACTCACTATTCTGCTAGTGGGGTCACTGTGTACGTACATTACATTACTTACCCTGTACTGATCCTGAGTTATATCCAGTATTATACTCCAGAGCTGCACTCACTATTCTGCTGGTGAGGTCACTGTGTACATTACATTACTTATCCTGTACTGATCCTGATTTATACCATGTATTATCTCCAGAGCTGCACTCACTATTCTGCTGGTGAGGTCACTGTGTACATTACTTATCCTGTACTGATCCTGAGTTATACCATGTATTATCTCCAGAGCTGTACTCACTATTCTGCTAGTGGGGTCACTGTGTACGTACATTACATTACTTACCCTGTACTGATCCTGAGTTATATCCTGTATTATACTCCAGAGCTGTACTCGCTATTCTGCTGGTGGGGTCACTGTGAAGAATAGTTTATATTTATGGCAGTACTGTATACTGTCTGCATCCATTAGTACAACATAGCTATAGCTTATAGTCTGCAGATCTTTGGGGCTGTAGATGTTACTGATGGCCGCCATGTTATGTCTCCCCAGCTATATTCCTGCTGTCAATGAGCTGAGTGCTGATCTGGTGAGCACTGAGATCAGTAACCAGGAGCTGGAATCAGAGCTGACCAATATGAGACAGAAATTAACCAACGCTGTGGTGCTTGAGAAGACCCTGGAACAGTAAGTGGTGGGCGCTGTGCTGTTATATAGGAGTCCTAGCTCCGTGCCTAATAATTGGATAGTGTGCTGACATATTCTGCCGTACACTGAACATACTGTAACATTATTATTATTATTATTAATTTTATTTTTATTTATTATAAGGGATCTCAAAAAAGCAGAGGAACAGTGTAATATGGATAAGGCCAAAGCCGAAGTCAGAGCACAAAACCTCAAGATACTGAAAGACAAATCTGAGGAATATAAATATAAGATCCAGATGGCTAAGGTTAGTGTGACCCTGCACTGACTGACATCTGGAGATCTGACGTCTAATGGATGTCATTTGCAGTTTGCAGTTTTTATCGTTTATTATTTATTTTATTTTATTATCGTATATATTTTTTTTATTTAATCGAAATCTTAAAAAGTGGTACTCTGGTGCAAAACATCTTATCCCTTATCAAAAGGATAGGATGTCTGACCACAGGGGTCCCGCTGCCGGGGACCCCTGTGATCTCCTGGCTGGCAGCAGCAGTGGCGTCCAGAAGATGGGAGCATGGAGCTCCCGTGTTCGTGACGTCACACTACACCCCCTCCATTCATGTCTATGGGAGTGGGCGTGACTCCTAGTATATAGCCGTCACGCCTCCTCCCATAGACCTGAATGTAGGGGGGGGGGGGGCGGCTGCTGTAGTCGCCATTCATCCGGCACGGAGCGGAGTTCGCGCACAGATAACCGGGGGACGGTGCCGGTGATCGCGGGGGTCCCCAGTGGCAGGATCCCCACCATCTAACATCTTATTCCCTATCCTTTTCATACGGGATAAGATGTTTTGCGCCGGAGTATCCCTTTAATACTTTAAAGTTCTTTTGTAGGATCAGCTGACATCAGCAGGCCTGGAGGACTCCTTAACCCATCGGTCTCTGGTATCTCTTTCTGAGGTCAGTATTTGATGTCTGCTGATTGGATGTAGAACAGTTACAGATCTTGAATTATAATCCGGGGAAGTTGGTGGCATATGCAGAGAAACATACAGAACTCTCGGCCGGCCAGAGAGGGGGGGTGCAATGCCTCCCGCTTCCCCAGCTGTTACTCACAATCTTGGGGGGGCTCAGCAGTGAGATCTGGTGCGATTTAACAACTTTCGACATATCTGATCGTCCTGTCAAAAGTTGTTTCTCAACTGAAAATCCCTTATCCCGTATATCATGAATGGGGTTCTATCTGCAGCACATGTATGGATCTCTCCAAGGCTCATTCAGGTGAATAAGGATTTTTGACTAGAATAATAAACTTTCCTGTAGATTGCAAGTCCAAGACAAAACTTGTATATGCTTATGAAATGACCCCAATGTGGACACTTTGGGGGAGATTTACTGCGCTGTCTTATAATAAGATTCTCCTTGCTGCCACCATTCCAGCTTAGCTTTCATATTACCAGAGACAAATCAGTTGCTATGGGCAACAAAGAGAACCTTACTATAATACAGCGCGATAAATCTCCCCTTATCCACATACGTCGGGTCATTGAAATCAATAGAAAAGAAAAAAGGGGGGGGATCTATGGATGGAAGGTTGTAGTCAACACTATTTACAATTGATCGCTGGGCGATCACTAGAACCCTATATTTCCCGTCCAATGTTAAAGCGCACCTGTCAATCATATTTTGATCCCCCAGACCACTATAATGGTGTTCCAGATGATTATAAGGTGAATGCAGCCATACCTTTTTATTGCTGTTTGTTCTTTTTCTTTTCTTACTAATAAAAACCTTTTATCCAAAAGTCAGGCACAGTTGGCTAGGGGTTCGCCAAGCCCGCCGCTACGCCTATCCTGCCTTCCAGCGCTGGGACCGCTGTGTCTTACTATACAGTGCATCCACAGCACATGTGCCCCTCCCGTCGGGTCTCACGTGCACGCACCTCCACGTCCTGAGTTGGCAGAGCGAGCGTCTGTCTCTAGTACAGCACATGCGCACAGAGCCCACAGACATTGGGAGCGAGTGCTTGCTCGTCAACTCAGGACGCGGCGGTGCGCGCACGTGAGAGCCGACGGGAGGGGCACATGCGCTGTGGATGCACTGTATAGTAAGACATAGCGGTCCCAGCGCTGGAAGGTAGGATAGGCGCAGCGGTGGGGCTTATGATTATAAGGTGACTGCAGCCATACCTTTTATTGCTGTTTGTTCTTCTTTCCTTACTAATAAAAACCTTTTATCCGAAAGTCATGCACAGTTGGATAGGCGTGGCTTGGGGTCCGCCAAGCCCCGCTACGCCTATCCTGCCTTCCAGTGCTGGGACCGCTATGTCTTGCTACACAGTGCATCCACAGTGCATGTGCCCATCCCGTCGGCTCTAACGTGCGCGCACCGCCGCATCTTGAGTTGACAGCGCTCTCTACCGACATCTGTGCGCTCGGTGCGCGTGTGCTGTACTAGAGACAGACTCTTGCTCTGCCAACCCAGGACGCGGCGGTGTGTTATTGGTTTTAATCTGTACTCCCTTCAGCCATAACATCTCGACAATAGGAATTGCACCAGCATGCAATTATACATAAAGACCAATCATAATAGTGAGGTAAGTTTTAATACTGTGGCTCAATAAAAGTTGGATGGGAAATATAGGGTTCTAGTGATCGCCTAGCGATCAATTGTAAATAATATTGAAATCAATAGGGCACCTGCCTCTCTACACAGATACATCTGCATCCCATTTTTGTCAGTGTATCTATGCCACAGAGGGACACGGGCCCCGTTGATTTTGATGGCCCAAATATAGTAATCTAGTGACTGTTACCTCATTTTGGGAATGCCCCTTACCAGACCTTTTGCACTAAAGTCTAGACTGGTAAATTGGCCCCTTTTGTCATTTAGTGACTGAATGTTTGTTCTCATTCCTGCAGACACTGACAGAACTGAAGAAACAATCCACGGCTGCAAAGGAGAAGCTGAAATCTTACCTGGACTTGGCGCCTGTACGTAATGTTTGGTGTTTGCAGAGTTGTACATTCTTAGATGGGAGGAAGGGGTTGGGGGGGAAGAACCTGACTAATCTCCTCAGAGCCATGACTTCTGCAGCAGTGAGCGTGGAAAACCAGAGCTGTCCTTCATAATTCTGCTGGACTTGGTTACCTACACGGTGCTATAATCAATGGGGCAATGTATTTACACCCCTTGAATTGCTATTGCATTGATTACAGTAGGTAACATTGCAGCAGCATCTTATCTGACTTTCTCTGTATTCCAGAATCCATCCCTGGTAAAGGTGAAGATTGAAGAAGCGAAGCTGGAGCTTGTAAGTGATAGGATAACATAGTATCCCATGTTTATAAACCTCCCCGGTTAACCCCTTAAAGGGGTACTCCGCTGCCCAGAGTTTGGAACAAACTTTTCCAAACACTGGAGCAGACGCTGGGAGCTCGTAACTTCATAGCCCCGCCCCCTCATGACATCACGCCCGCCCCTTCAATGCAAGTCTATGGGAGGGGGCGTGACATCCGTCACGCCCCCTCCCATAGACCTGCATTGAAGGGGCTGGGCGTGACGTCACGAGCTCCCGGCTCCAGAGTTCGGAACAGTTTGTTCCAAACCTTGAGTGGCAGAGTAACCCTTTTACGGACACAGCAACTTCTCATTTTGTCCTCTCCTTCTATCAGCCATAACACTAAGGCTGGGGTCACACTGCGGAACCTCCAGGAAGAATTTCTGCCGGAGATCAAGGTGGCGGCACTAGGACCACGCAGACTGCATTGCCGTCCCATAGATGGCAATGCATTTCTGAGCAGACTTCCAAAGAGAAAAAGAGCTCGGCGCAGCTTTCATACACCCAATTTCTTGACACCTAGGACCCACAGTCCGTACACCTTTCACGGGGTGCTCAATCAGAAATTGCCATGAATAATGCAGAAAAAGAAATGATGATGGCACTCACCATGAGCAGGGTGACGACTGTAATTAATTCAGAGAACCAGCAGATTATAGCAGTGGGGAGGAGGGACGCCAGGAGCATGTGTAACAGCTATTTCGTGTACCAGGTGAACTTCTTCAGACCTCTCCCCCACTGGCGTCAGTGCCGATAAAAAATACCTGGCAGTGACCTCAGTGGGCGTATGTTTAAAATACACCACATGTGAAACAAGTATAAACAAGTGTAAAAAAGAAACAACAAAGTTTAAAAACATAGGATTATGTTACATGAAAGTTACCTCCATTTTGTGGACAACATTTTTATCGTCTGGCGGGGTACGAGCGAGGGCTTCATGGATTTTATTCAACACATAAACAACAACAACAACATGAATCTTACTTTTACCTACAAAGTCAGTGTGGAGAGTATAGAGTTCCTTGATGTGGTAGTGGAACCAGTTAATGGCACACTCCACATAAGGGGCTATAGAAAACCCACCGCCGGTAATGCCCTCCTGCATTTCGAAAGCTATCATCCGGGCAACGTAAAAAACGCTTTACCTTTTGGTCAATTCTTGCGTTTGCGGCGCATTAATGGCTCGGATGATGGCTTTCTTGTGCAGGCAGAAGATCTTGCACTGAGGCTAGCCCAAAGGGGCTACCCTGGAGATATTATTAATGCTGTCTTTAAAAGAGCAGCTTCTCAAGATCGTAATGCCCTGCTGAGGAAAAGGAGGAAAAAACAAACATGCAGAAATGTTAGTCAATTTGCAGAAACGGAGTTAATAGAAGGAAAGAAAGAAACAAGTGACAGATTTTCGTTTGTGTTCGAGTTTAGTCCCCTTTCTAACACCCTTAAAAAGGCCATAAATAATGATGGGTCCCTCCTTGTAAAAGACCCCCTTCTGAGTGAAGTAACTGCTAATAGGCCAGTTATAGCCTTTCGTAAAGTTACAAATATTGGTAACCTGTTGAGGAGATTTAGATTGGCTCAGCAGTGCAGCTCCCATGGGGAATCATCCCTAGGGTAGCTGTAATTGGTGCCCCAATTTTAAGAAAGGTAAAAACTAGGAGGGGTTGAAATCTGTTAAGAGTCTGATTACTTGTCGGACCGATCACGTTGTTTACGGGATCGCGTGTGCATGCGGCCGCTTCTATATAGGTACCACGATACGCCCCATGCACACCCGTTTCCGTGAACATGTGCGGCCTATAAAAACAGTAAAAGGCTGTCCCAGAGTCATCAAACACGTTAATATTGAACATGGCAGAGATACCTCAGCTCTGAAATACAGTGGTCCCTCAAGTTACAATATTAATCAGTTCCAGGACGACCATTGTATGTTAAAACCATTGTATGTTGAGACCAGAACTCTATGGAAACCTGGTAATTGGTTCTAAAGGCACCAAAATGTCTTCCAAAAATAGGAAAAAGTGAAAATGTAAGAAAAATAAGTAGATAACTAATATAGATAAAGCAAATCCTAACATATAAAAGTAAGAAAGATCTGCTGGGAGCTGTAAATCACTGTCTATGCCAGTGTTTGCCAAGCAGGGTGCCTCCAGCTGTTGCAAAACTACAACTCCCAGCATGCCCGGACAGCCAAAGGCTGGCTGGGCATGCTGGGAGTTGTAGTTTTCCAACAGCTGGGGCCACCCTGCTTGGGAAACACTGGTCTATGTAGAGGGCAGGAGCTTCTTCGGGGTCCTGTAAGTAAAAAAAGTAATGGAGTTGCCCTCACCTGGTGTCCAAAGGAGCAGCTAACCCTGGCACAGGCAAAGAGTACATAACATGTAATACCTCCCTGTACTGTAGGGGGCGCTACCAGACACCAGTCAGCGCATACGCTTCAGTAATACAGGGGTTTTACCAGTGAATGCCCATTATGATTGGTTGGTTCTTCCGGCCATTGACAGGTTTCACAGATCTGGACTGTCCGTAGCATTGTATGTTGAGTCTGGTTTCAACTTACGATGGTCCAGAAAAGACCATTGTATGTTGAAACTATTGTATGTTGAGGCCATTGTAAGTTGAGGGATCACTAGTAGAAAGAGTCCTCCCGGTTGCCGGGGGTGACGGAAGCTTTTGCTGCAGAAAGAGGCCAGATGGAACCTGTGCACGCGCGTGCAGGGTCTGTCTGGCCTCAATGATAAGGTGGACTGAATTGTATTTTTGTAATTTATGTTCTTTTTTTATGGACATTGTGGACAGAATCGTATGTTTTTAAACTTTGTTGTTTCTTTTTTACACTTGTTTATACTTGTTTCACATGTGGTGTATTTTAAACATACGCCCACTGACGTCATTGCCAGGTATTTTTTACAGGCACTGACGCCAGTGGGGGAGTGGTCTGAAGTGCACCTGGTGCCCGAAATAGCTGTTGCACACGCTCCTGGCGTCCCTCCTCCCCCAATGCTATAATCTGCTGGTTCTCTGAATAAATTACAGTCGGCACCCTGCTCATGGTGAGTGCCATCATCCTTTCTTTTTCTGCATTTCTGAGCACATCTCCCAAAAGATCCAGCCAGAAATGCATTTCCATCTATGGGGACGGCAATGCAGTCCTAGTGCCGCCGGCTTGATCTCCGACAGAAATTCTGCCCAGAGATTCTGCAGTGTGAACCCAGCCTTACAGTTCTCCATCTACAGGGCTTGTTTTTTTTATTTTTTGTGCCAGCAATGGTACTTTTGTAATGACATTTATTAATCACTTATTTTACCACAAAATCTACGGGGAAACTCCTAGAAATTAATTGTGGGGTGAAATTTAAAAAAAAGAAGCAACTTTTGGGAAAGTTTTGTTTCTACACAGTGCTTTTTTATTTTTTAAATGGCATGTTATATTTATCTTGTAGAGCAATACGATTACAGTGGTCCCTCAAGTTACAATATTAATCGGTTCCAGGACGACCATTGTATGTTGAAACCATTGTATGGTGAGACCAGAACTCTATCGAAACCTGGTAATTGGTTCTAAAGGCACCAAAAGGTCATCCAAAAATAGGAAAAAGTGATGATTAAAGAAAAATTAAATAGATAACTGATAGATAGAAAGCAAATCCTTACATATAAAAGTAGGAAAGATCTGCTGGGAGCTGTAAATCACTGTCAATGTCAGTGTTTCCCAAGCGGGGTTCCTCCAGCTGTTGCAAAACTACAACTCCCAGCATGCCCGGACAGCCAAAGGCTGTCCGGGCATGCTGAGAGTTGTAGTTTTGCAACAGCTGGAGGCACCTTGGTTGGGAAACACTGATCTATGTAGAGGACAGGAGCTTCTTCAGGGTTCTGTACAGAACACACAATGTCCTAAAAAAGTAAAATGGAGCCGCCCTCACCTGGTGTCCAAAGGAGCAGCTAACCCTGGCACCAGTAAAGAGTAATACAGAACATGTAATACCTCCCTGTACTGTAGGGGGCGCTACCAGACACCAGTCAGTGCATGTACTTCAGTAATACAAGGGTTTTACCAGTAAAATGCCCATTCTGATTGGTCGGTTCTTCCAGCCATTGACAAGTTTCACAGATCTGGACTGTCTGTAGCATTGTATGTTGAGTCTGGTTTCAAGTTACAATGGTCCAGAAAAGACCATTGTATGTTGAAACTATTGTATGTTGAGGCCATTGTAAGTTAAGGGATCACTATACAGCGATACCCAATTTTGTATAGCTTTTTTTTTTATGATATTTAAAACATAAGAAGAATAATTGATCAGGTGAGTACAAAAACCAAAGATTAAAAGTAAAGTCTCAATTGGGCTCTTATTTTTGTTCCTGGTTTATTTCAGTAGAAGAGCAAGTTGTTTTTGTACACCATACACTGAACTAGACCAGGAACAAAAATAAGAGACCAATTAAGACTTTACTTTTTAATCTTTTGTTTTTGTACTCACCTGATCACAATTAATGTTTTAAATGTCATAAGTTGCATTTTAGTCTATTATAGGCATTTGGTACTGGAGGATTTTTTGGGGAACTCTTCTAGATGTTTGTGTAATTGTAGTAGCCTCCTCATGTGTCTTGGGGCCAAAATGTATTGTGTTGTCTGTCTCTGTTTTTATTGGCACCAACTCATCACCCTGATGTCCTGTATTAGCTGTGGGTCAGGACCCCCTGGGTATCAGGAGTGCTCGGCCCACTTTATACAGTTATACATGTATGCCCTGTGTCCTCTAGAGGTTGGGCCAAGAACAGCTTTTATCACCTGTCCTGTGTGATTTTTGGAGGCCAACATCATGTGTCCTTTTCAGATTCATGCTGGATGAAGCCCCCCTATACTCTACTCCTGTTAGTTTGACAGTAAAAGCTGTAATGGCTGTTTCAACATTAAAGGGGTACTCCACTCTAAAACTTTTATTTTTTTTATTTTTAATCAACTGGTGCCAGAAAGTTAAACAGATTTGTAAATTACTTCTATTAAAAAAAATCTTATTCCTTCCAGTATTTATCAGCTGCTGAATACTACAGAGGAAGTTCTTATCTTGTTGAATTTCCTTTCTGTCTGACCACAGTGCTCTCTGCTGACACCTCTGTCCCTATCAGGAACTCTCCAGAGCAGGAGAGGTTTGCTATGGAGATTTTCTCCTACTCTGGGCAGTTCCTAAAATGGACAGAGGTGTCAGCAGAGAGCACTGTGGTCAGACAGGAAATTCAAAAAGAACAGAATTTCCTGTGAAGCATGCAGCAGCTAAGTACTGGAAGGATTAAGATTTTTAAATAGAAGTAATTTACAAATCTGTTTAACTTTTTGGCAGCAGTTAATTTAACAAAAAAAAATATTAATAATAATTGCGGCGTTCCCCTTTTAACCACGTCATGTGAACATAACCATATTTTGCTTAAAGTCTGTTGCAGAAATTTTATATTGCAGGTGAATGGGGCTGTGGAAACCACATTCATGTCCCTGGGATGGCATTTTCCTTTGGAAGTCACGTGCTTCTGTGCAGAATAGATAACAAGATGTGCATGAACAAGATTGAGAGCACGCACGATATTCAGCTCCGGCGTGGGGAGACGCAGGCCGCACTGGGTAGTACAGCTGATGAGACTACCACACTCTGCAAAGTCCCATTCATCAGAAAAGGGTTAGTGCGTGGGACCTATCCCAGGGTGGTACGGTTGCCTCGGCAACTGTA
This sequence comes from Hyla sarda, assembly GCF_029499605.1. Classification (NCBI taxonomy): domain Eukaryota; kingdom Metazoa; phylum Chordata; class Amphibia; order Anura; family Hylidae; genus Hyla; species Hyla sarda. Next base: position 570,399,569 of record NC_079189.1, on the reverse strand, counting down.
CTGCCCAGCGCGTGGCCGGCATCATTTCCCCTCCCCGAAGATAAAGATCGCGCAAGCTCACGATTTTGGACGTGCGCTTTGAACATAAAATCTCTGATGTTCCTTTGTGATTTACATACCTGCAATGGACAATTTTTTTTATTTAAATTTTTTTTTTTTTGCTAGAAAGCGACCGAGGACGAGCTGAATATGAAAGTGGACATGATGGAGTTTGTGTTACCAGAGCAGAAGAGACGCATTACATAAACCTTTTGTCGTATGAACAGAACTGTATAGATGCATAACCTGCCGCAGGTTCAAGGAGTTTGTATTATACTCTGGCTCCTCCTCCAGCGACTATTTCAGCCACAGGGGATGATGTGGCGTTGCCGCTTTTACCGCTGTCGTAAACCCGTTTGCCAAATATAAGCTCCGCTTTCCTGTCAGGTGCTGGGACAGGTGGTAGTGGGTATATACAATTCCTGCCCAGTTTAGTGTCATTGTTGTGACTGTGTATACCAGTGCTTTCCAACCAGTGTACCTACAGCTGCTGCAAAACTACAACTCCCAGCATGCCCGGACAGCCAACGGCTGTCCGGGCATGCTGGGAGTTGTTGTTTTGCAACAGCTGGTGTATACTGTGTGAGCACTTTCACTGTTACCTATACATTGCAGTAAACAGGACATAAACAAGACTTGTGCTGCCAGTGTATTTACTAGAGATGAGCGAACTTACAGTAAATTCGATTCGTCACGAACTTCTCGGCTCGGCAGTTGATGACTTATCCTGCATAAATTAGTTCAGCTTTCCGGTGCTCCCGTGGGCTGGAAAAGGTGGATACAGTCCTAGGAGACTCTTTCCTAGGAATGTATCCACCTTTTCCAGCCCACCAGAGCACCTGAAGGCTGAACTCATTAATGCAGGCTAAGGCATCAACTGCCGAGCCGAGAAGTTCGTGACAAATCGAATTTACTGTAAGTTCGCTCATCTCTAGTATTTACTTCCGGTTTAGATTGGGAACAATTGTAACAAACCCTCAGCATTAAAGTGGGTTATCCAGGAAAATATATATATATAATCTATATAATAGATTATATATATATATATATATATATATATATATATATATATATATATATATATATATATATATATATATATATATATATATATAATATATCTATATATCAACTGGCTCCAGAAAGTTAAACAGATTTGTAATCTTAATCCTTTCAGTACTTAAGAGCTTCTGAAGTTTAGTTGTTCTTTACTGTCTAAGTGCTCTCTTGAACTGTCCAGAGTAGAAGCAAATCCCCATAGCAAACCTCTTCTACTCTGTGCAGTTCCCGAGACAAGCAGAGATGTCAGCAGTGAGCACTCTTGCCAGACAGAAAAGAACAACTCGACTTCAGCAGCTGATAATTACTGGAAGGATTAAGATTTTTTTAATAGAAGTAATTTACAAACCTGTTTAACTTTCTGGAGCCAGTTGATAAAAAGAAAAGAAAAAAAATTTCCCCTGGAATACCCCTTTAAATCTGTAAAGGTTTTACTACCTTTTGGATGTAATGCAAAACTGGAAAACCCACTTTGGAGGCCATTTTTTTCCCTAATGTAATATAGGTGCTTTTTAAAAAAAAATGTATTCTGCGATCAGTCCGTAATACAGGAGCAAAAATGCATCCCTATTACACTAGTGTCCATATGGCCTAAAGAGTGGGCACAAAGAATAAAATTGTCTACTCGTCTCTATGGTTTCTAGGAGCTATTCATAGTGGGCGAGATAGCAGCATGGTGAACCACAGCACAGTCTACGGTGTTAAATAACTTGTGAACATCTTTACTTTACAGAATAAAGTCTATTTATTTGTATAGCAGCCTCTATCTTTTCCATTTCCCAGTATAGTACATAGTAAGGGCCCATCCACACTATGGACATTCCGCCGGCAGAACTCCGCTTGCAGCAGAGTCCCGATTCAGCTGCTCTATGCACACTGCAGAATGTCCATTCTTTGACAGAAAGCCGCCGGACTGCATTGCTGTTTGAGACTGTGCTCGTCCTACTGCCCATTAAAGGGGCACTCCGGTGGAAAACTTTTTTTTTTTTATGAACTGGTGCCAGAAATGTAAACAGATTTGTAAATTACTTCTATTTAAAAAATCTCAATCCTTTCAGTACTTATTAGCAGCTGTATGCTACAGAGGAAATTTTTCTTTTTGAATTTCTTTTTCTTTTTTTGTCTTGTCCACAGTGCTCTCTGCGGACACCTGATGCCCGTATCAGGAACTGTCCAGAGCAGCATAGGTTTGCTATGGGGATTTTCTCCTGCTCTGGAAATTTCCTGATACGGGCATCAGGTGTCAGCAGACAAGACAAAAAATTTATTAAAAAAGAAAATAATTTCCTCTGTAGTATTCAGCTGCTAATAAGTACTGGAAGGGAAAAGATCTTTTAATAGAAGTAATTTACAAATCTGTTTAACTTTCTGGCACCAGTTGATTTAAAAAAAAAAAAAAGTTTTCCACCGGACTACCCCTTTAATGCAAGCGGACATCCAAGGGGTGGAATTTCCACAGTGTGAACGAGCCCTTGGGCATACACAATATCAGCACAACCGCTTCCTCTGCACCAATCCACATGGGCGTCGCTGGTGCAAATGGTGCTGTAGTGTGCACTAAATAAAATAATACATTGGGGTACATTCCCACACGGCGTATTTGCTGCTGCGTATTTTATTTTCTCTGTTGAAGTCAATGGGTAGGAAAATACGCAGAAAAATACGCCGTGTTGGAACGTACCCTTAGGGTGAATTCACACACAAGACTTGTTACAGATATCTTTTGCTTATCAAGTTGAAGTTTCGCCTATATTTTTTTCTGATTTAGAGCCTGATACTCAACTGTTTAGTTTTTTCAAAGGTATATATTTTTTTTCTACATCCGTTTTAAGGCCTCTTTCACATTGTCATTGGGCACCGCTTTCTGTCAAAATTCTGAGTTTCTCAGAGAAAAAAAAAAAATGTATGCACTTTCTGGTTAAAAAAACAAACACATTCAGGTCAACAGGATTCATCGGGACCCTGTGGAGTACTCTGGGCTGTTTTGGCTTTTTTGTTGTTGCACCAAACAGATCCAAAATGGGACTGAACACACGTTGCCTAAGAGATATGATGCCCCATGGGTAAAGGCACAACAACATAACCTGATCCTGTTCTTTGTATGGGGGAGGATTGTAAGCTTGCTCTGTGACCTGTGCAGAGATCATTCTATAGGGAGAGGAAGGCTGAGTGTCTATTGTCTTATCTATACAATGGTGTCTACATTCACTGTAATTCTATACAAAACACAGCAGCATCCTCCTTATGAGACAGAACAGTAAGTCTCCACTTATTGAGAATGGAAATTGCTACATTTCAGGAATATACAGTCATGGCCGTAAATGTTGGCACCCCTGAAATTTTTCTTGAGAATGAAGCATTTCTCACAGAAAAGGATTGCAGTAACATGTTTTGCTATACACATGTTTATTTCCTTTGTGTGTATTGGAACTAAACCAAAAAAAGGGGGGGGAAAGCAAATTGGACATAATGTCACATCAAACTACAAAAATGAGCTGGACAAAATTATTGACACCCTTTCAAAATTGTGGAAAAATTAGATTGTTTCCAGCATCGTATGCTCCTTACCTGGGGCAAGTAACAGGTGTGGGCAATGTAAAAATCTCACCTGAAAGCAGATAAAGGAGAGAAGTTCACTTAGTCTTTGCATTGTGTGTCTGTGTGCGCCACACTAAGCATGGGACAACAGAAAGAGGAGAAGAGAACTGCCTGAGGACTTGTAACCTTGAGCTTGTTGATATTTTTATTAGTTTTGGCTATCAAGTCCATCTCCAGAGAGCTAGATTTGGCTTTGTCCACAGTTTGCAACATTATCAAGAAGTTTTCAACCCATGGCACTGTAGCTAATCTCCCTGGGTGAGGACTGAAGAGAAAAATTGATGAAAGGTGTCAACACAGGATAGTCCGGATGGTGGATAAGCAACCCCAAACAAGTTCCAAAGATATTCAAGCTGTCCTGCAGGCTCAGGGAGCATCACGTCGACATTTAAATGAAATGAAACGCTATGGCAGGAGACCCAGGAGGACCCACTGCTGACACAGAAACATAAAAAAGAAAGACTATGTGTTGCCAAAATGAACTTGAGTAAGCCAAAATCCTTCTGGGAATATGTCTTGTGGACAGATGAGACCAAGGTAGAGCTGTTTGGTAAAGCACATCATTCTACTGTTTACCGAAAACGGAATGAGGCCTACAAAGAAAAGAACACAGTACCTACAGTGAAATATGGTGGAGGGTCAATGATGTTTTGGGGTTGTTCTACTGCCGCTGGCACTGGGTGCCTTGAATGTGTACAAGGCATCATGAAATCTGAGGATTACCAATGTATTTTGGGTCGCACTGTACAGCCCAGTGTCAGAAAGCTGGGTTTGCGTCAGAGTGCTTGGGTCTTCCACCAGGACAATGACACCGAACATATGTTAAAAAGCACCCAGAAATGGATGGCAACAAACTGCTGGAGACTTCTGAAGTGGTCAGCAATGAGTCTAAATCCCATTGAACACCTGTGGAGAGATCTTAAAATTGCTGTTGGGAAAAGGCACCTTCCAATAAGAGAGACCTGGAGCAGTTTGGAAAGGAAGAGAGGTCCAACATACCGGCTGAGAGGTGTAAGAAGCTTATTGATGGTTATAGGAAGCCACTGATTTCAGTTATTTTTTCCAAAGGGTATGCAACCAAATATTAAGTTAAGGGTGCCAATAATTTTGTCCAGCCCATTTTTGGAGTTTGGTGTGACATTATGTCCAATTTGCTTTTTTTTCCCTCCCTTTTTTTTGGTTTAGTTCCAATATACACAAAGGGAATAAACATGTGTATAGCAAAACATGTGTTACTGCAATCCTTTTCTGTGAGAAACACTTCATTTTCTAGAAAAATTTCAGGGGTGCCAACATTTACGGCCATGACAAGCCCCAGGCGTAATTTGATAATGCAGTACAATATGAGTTTTTACAAAGTCTTAAAGCTCTAGAAGGGTTGTGTGTGTGTGTGTATATATATATATATATATATATATATATATATTATGCAACCCTTCTAGAGCTTTAATACGGTTTGTTTGTAAAAACTCATTGTACTGCAATATCAAATTACCCCTGGGGCTTGTCACATGAGGCTAGTAAAGACATTTGTTCTCGTCTGCGATCATACAGACCCCACTCTCCAACCATCTACATGACTATACAGACCCCACTCTCCCACCACCATGCCCTCTCATTGTCCAAAAGCTTTGACAACAATAAATACAGAGGTGTCCAGCACTTTCATTGTACCAATCTACATCTTTCCTCACCCATCAGGGCCCAAGTAGTGGACAATTCACCATTAGATAATAAAAGTTATTTTGGTTATAGCCAAGATATCGGTTTTGAAGAATACGTTGGTGAAGGTGCCCCTCAGTAGATGAATGAATTTTGGGGAGGGGGGATCTTAAGAATAAGTAACAATAGAATCCGTCTCCTCTGCTCACTCTTCACCGTCTACGTTTCTTCTTGTGCGTTACGTTGCGGCTCAACCATTGGATTTCCCGCTGACGTCCTTAGTGCGGCTTTGGCACGTGACCGTCCACATAAAAGTTTCTAGTTATTTTAGGGAGCGTGAACTCGGCTCCGTTCAGTTCTGTAGTGAGGATGATCTGGCATCCCAGTCTGGAGTTTTCTTGAAGCATCGGCGCCATGTCCAGCATATCATCTTCCCTGAAAAAGCAAAGAACATGTGAGACACTTTATAGCCGTGTTTCCCAGGGGGCCTCCAGCTGTTTAAAACTACAACTCCCAGCATGCCAGGAGAGCCAAAAGCTGTTAGGCCAAAATTTTGTCCCAGAAAACACCATAGACTCATCATGCTGTGATTTTGGGAAACTGCAGCTTAGCCCAAAACCGAAGAAAGAGTAAAAAATTAAAAAAAACAAAAGTGAGTTTGGCATTTCATAAATCCCTACTGATTTTCAGATAACATCTGGCCAAAAAAATGCAGGATTTGTGGCATTTTTTTTTTAACCTGTAACTGTAAACCTGTAACTCCACAGAAAGTTACCCTGTCCTTTTTGTAGAGTTTTGGGACTTTGTATCCCCCCCCTCCCCTCATTTTTATCACAATAAGTCATGTAATTCTTTCATCATGTGACTCAAGTATTTCTATTGAAGAAATAGGGCGAAAAAAAACACCCTAATGTTAAACCCATGTGTCTTCCTATTTTCCTAACAGCTGGCAGCTTTTTTTTTCTTCCCCTCTCCTCTTCACCAATTAAAACCCCCAAAAACCGCTGTGCAGCATTTGCGCCAACAACACAAAAAATGGAAACTTAGAAATTTAGCTATGTCATCCCATCTCTAAACTAAATGGCTAGAAAGAAGATGACGAAACTCCAGAATTACCTTTCATCTGGCTCTGGAAGTTTATCAAAGTACTCTGTGCTGACATACACCTGACATGTGGAACAGGCGAGAGAGGATTCACAGGCTCCTGTAAGGAATACATGGGAGAAGGTTACTGAGCAATGCAGCAAATCAGAACACAAAATAAAAGAAAAAAAAAGAAGGACTGAATGGTAATAAATCTATCCGAAGTCTATATGGTCTGAGCCTAAAGAGGTACTCTGGAGAGGAAAAAAGTCTGACCACAGTGCTCTCTACTGACACCTGTCTGTTTGTCTCAGGAACTGTCTAGAGCAGGAGAGGTTTGCTATAGGGATTAGCTCCTGCTCTGGACAGTTCCTGACATGGACAGAGGTAGCATCAGAGAGCACTGTGGTCAGACTGGAAAGAACTACACAACTTCCAGAGCATACAGCAGCTGATAAGTACTGGATCTTAACGCCTTGAATTTCAGTCTACAATCTTCAATCCTTTTACTCTCACATGCCCAGGTACAGCAGAATGTCTTTAAAACAATCCCACGAAAAAGTGGTCTTTTAGGGGAAGTGGTAAAGGAATGCTTAATAAATGTGGAACTGAAAATCTGGTTTGGGTTTTCTGTATACAACCCAGTCCTAGATTCAGGGTTTGATCATATGAGGTCTGTGTGGTCAGGAAGCTTCTTTCCTAGAATGATTTTCTCTTCTACAGCCCATGAGGGATTTCCTATCTCTTAAGTCGATGTGGTCCAACCAGGGTTTTTCCAGCTGTTGCAAAACTACAACTCCCAGCTGCTGTTGGCTATCTCAGCATGCTGGGAGTTGTAGTTCGGCACTGGCTATTTGCAGATTGTCCGCCTGGACAGTCCGCAAATATTCCACCGTGTGAACCTAACCACGCCAATTGTGAAAATGTTACACCTGTATATAACCCTGTTCACATTGATGTAACTGTCATTGGACCTGATGAAGAAAGGGATGCTCCTTTCGAAATGCGTTGTCCAGACTGTACTCTGTATGCGCTTAAATGCAATAAAACCAATGTTTATTTGCACTTCTAAATGAAACAACTTTATTGGGGAAAAAGCGCTAACAGCCACAAGTCAGATTTATCATTAGGACTCCTTGCGGGGTAATCCTGACATCTTCATTTCTTCACTGTGTAAACTTTAGGCTGACAGGCAATGGTGCTGAGGAGTGTGTGATTTCTCCCTAAAGTTTCCACTTGTTTTTTTTCTGGCAGTTCTGCCACTGCAGTTTTTGAGCCAAAGCCAGAAGTGTATTCAAAAGGAATAGGACATATAAAGGAAAGACTTACACTTCTCCTCCCTTATGGATCCACTTCTGACTTTGGCTCAAAAACCGCAGTGGTAGTTTTCCAAAAACTGCCGGAAAAAAACCAAGTGGAAACTTAGCCTTAGGGTCTATTCACAAGCCAGAATTTCCTCAAGCAGAATTCCACTCTTCACATGAAAGCTTAATACACTTCTATGGGAGTCCAGACTCCCATTCACACTTCTGCAGAATTTCGGCTTGGATTCTCTACCAATTCAGCACAAAATCCTCACAAGCGAAAGCGGAATTGGGGCAGATGAGCAGAAATTCTGCCGTGTGAATAGACCCTTACCCTACAAAGTCCACAGTGGGCGATAGTCTCTCTTTTTTGGTGTGTCACCCGATCCCCCACTCTTCCCTCTAGACTGCTGTGTGAGTTTATCTAAAAAAATTTTGACTTGTGTGATCAGTGCCATTGTATTAGCGCCACTAATGTGTTAGCAGCAGCAGATTTTCAGACGTGGGGCATGTTTGTCCTGCACCCGAAAAACTTTTGTGTGCCAGAGAGTTGTGCTAATGCTTTGAAAATAGGGTGATAATAGCACACAAAGCCTAGCCACACCACTTAAAGAAAAAAATATAAAATTAATGGCAAACAGGATGCTAAATAAGTATGAAAAATAATTTGTGATCCTGCTGCCGCCACCATGTGTAGGAGCCTTCGGACACCCAGAGTACAGTTACACATGTGTTTAGGTATCCAAAAATAGCCCATAGAGAGTTTCTTGGCCCAAAGTCATCCATTGTGTCACATGACCTTGACCCCCCACTCGCTTTGGGCCATAGTGACATTATAGCCTGCAGCAGGATTGACTATTGAGGTTATAAAACTAGAGTGATAAAACTAGAGATCCACTGACGCAAACAGAGGAAGGCCAAAAGTATATCACAAAGTGTTAAGTATCTGAGAAACAAAAGATCAAAAACAACAGTGCCCCCCTGGTACTACAGCTCAGCCTATTCTAGCATATACCAGACATACGGTAGCCCATAGATAGGAGTGGCAATGATTTTAGAAAGGGAAGCAGCCTTGTGTAGGTCTACAATCTTGTCCCTGACATCCTTGGACAGCTCTTTAGTCTTGGCCATTGTGGAGAGTTTGGAATCTAATTGATGCTTCTTAGGACAGGTGTCTTGTATACAGGAAACAGGCTGAGATTAAGAGCACTCCCTTTAAAGGGGTACTCTGGCCCTGAGACATCTTATCCCCTATGCAAAGGATAGGGGATAAGATGTCTCACCGAGGGGGTCCCGCCGCTGGGGACCCCTGCAATCTTGTATTCGCCACCCAACTGTTTCAAACAGGTGGGTGGCGAATACAAGATTGCGGGGGTCCCCAGCGCCGGGACCCCCGTGGTGAGACATCTTATTCCCTATCCTTTGCATACGGGATAAGATGTCTCAGGGCCGGAGTACCCCTTTAAGAGAGTGCTCCCAATCTTAGCTTGTTACCTGTATAAAAAGACATCTGGGAGCCAGAAATCTTGCTGATTAATAGGAGATCGAATACTTATTTGGCAAATGCAAATCAATTAATGACTTATTTGAAATTTGTTTTTCTGGATTTTTTTGTTGTTGTTTTTATTCTGTATTAAAATCATAGACTAATCATTTCTTTGTCAGTGGACAAACGTACAAAATCAGCAGGGGATCAATCACTTTTTTCCGTCACTGAAAACCCCAATGACAGGTCTGTAGGATTGCCATGATGGTAATATTTCATTGCTGTAATAATGGATTATAGCATTCCAACAGAGGGGGAGAACCTCATTATAACCCAGTTCTGGGGCCGGGTATACATACCTTCCAAGTCAATGTCATATCTATGAGCGAGGTATAATACGCTTTCCCCGACCTTCCCTTTCACTGGGATTCTCTTGCCTTCCCGGTCCACAAATACGACATCCACCCTGTAGGTACATAAGACGCCAAACATCAGCTGTCAGAACAAATGCCTTGTATTACCACGTTTCATTCCAAATATCATGTTAAGTAACTTTCTCAAGACTTTGCATTACCGATTCTGAGTTACATCAAGTACTCTCCTCCGGTTACCGATTCTGAGTTACATCAAGTACTCTCCTCCGGTCACCGATTCTGAGTTACATCAAGTACTCTCCTCCGGTCACCGATTCTGAGTTACATCAAGTACTCTCCTCCGGTTACCGATTCTGAGTTACATCAAGTACTCTCCTCCGGTCACTGATTCTGAGTTACATCAAGTACTCTCCTCCGGTCACCGATTCGGAGTTACATCAAGTACTCTCCTCCGGTCACCGATTCTGAGTTACATCAAGTACTCTCCTCCGGCCACCGATTCTGAGTTACATCAAGTACTCTCCTCCGGTCACCGATTCTGAGTTACATCAAGTACTCTCCTCCGGTCACCGATTCGGAGTTACATCAAGTACTCTCCTCTGGTCACCGATTCTGAGTTACATCAAGTACTCTCCTCCGGTCACCGATTCTGAGTTACATCAAGTACTCTCCTCCGGTCACCGATTCTGAGTTACATCAAGTACTCTCCTCCAGTCACCGATTCTGAGTTACATCAAGTACTCTCCTCCGGTCACCGATTCTGAGTTACATCAAGTACTCTCCTCTGGTCACCGATTCTGAGTTACATCAAGTACTCTCCTCCGGTCACCGATTCTGAGTTACATCAAGTACTCTCCTCCGGTCACCGATTCTGAGTTACATCAAGTACTCTCCTTCGGTCACCGATTCTGAGTTACATCAAGTACTCTCCTCAGGTCACAGATTCTGAGTTACATCAAGTACTCTCCTCAGGTCACAGATTCATCTCCACAACATTAAAGGGGTACTGCAGTGGAAACCACTTTTTCAAATCAACTGGTGCCAGAAAGTTAAACAGATTTGTAAATGACTTCTATTAAAAAAATATATTAATCCTTCCAGTACTTATCAGCTGCTGTATGCTCCACATGATGTTGTATTTCATTTTGGAGTTCTTTTCTGTCTGACCAATGCTCTCTGCTGACACCTCTGTCCATATCAGTACTGTCCAGAGTACAAGCAAATCCCCATAGCAAACCTATCCTGGTCTGGACAGTTCCAGATATGGACAGAGGTGTCAGCAGAGAGCTCTGTGGTCAGACAGAAAAGAACTCCAGAAAGAAAAGAACTTCCTTTGTAGTATACAGCAGCTGATAAGTACTGGAACGATTAAAGGAGTACTCTGGGGCAGACTACTCCTGCTCCGTCCTGCAAAAGAAAATGAAAATAAACCATCAGTCACCTTCCTGGGTTCCCGCGGAGCGCCACTACAGCTGATCGGTCCTCCGGTCCATCTTCTTCATACTTCCGTGTGAACGAAAGAGTCACATGGTGCTCCGCCTATTATGGGCCGAGGCAGAACATCGCGGCGGCCGGCGATAGGCTGAACGCCATGTGATGCTTCGTTACACACGGAAGTATGAAGAGGATGGACCGGAGGACCGATCAGCTGTAGTGGCGCTCCGTGGGAACCCAGGAAGGTGAGTGATGGTTTAGTTTCATTTTTTTTGCAGCCCGGGCAGGACGGAGCAGGAGTAGTCTGCTCCAGTGTACTCCTTTAAGATTTTTAAATAGAAGTAATTTACGAATCTGTTTAACTTTCTGGCAACAGTTGATTTTAAAGGGGTATTCCAGGAATAAAACATTTTCTTTATACATCAACTGGCTCCAGAAAGTTAAACAGATTTGTAAATTACTTCTATTAAAAATCTTAATCCTTTCAATAATTATCAGCTGCTGAAGTTGAGATGTTGAAGTTGAGATGCTCTGCTGACCTCTCTGCTTGGAACTGCACAGAGAAGAAGAGGTTTGCTATGGGGATTTGCTTCTACTCTGGACAGTTCCTGAGACAGGTGTCATTAGAGAGCACTTAGACAGAAAGGAACACAACTTCAGCAGCTCATAAGTACTGAAAGGATTAAGGTTTTTTTAATAGAAGTAATTTACAAATCTGTTTAACTTTTTGGAGCCAGTTGAGATATAGAGAGAGATATATATATATATATAAGTTTTTTTTCCTGGATAACCCCTTTAAAAAGTGTTTTCCACCAGAGTACCCCTTTAATCTTTATTTCCATAGAATAGAGTTCTCCAAACTGTAGCCCTCCAGATATTGCAAAACTACAACTCCCAGCATGCCCGGACAGCCAACGGCTGTCCGGGCATGCTGGGAGTTGTTGTTTTGCATTAGCTGGAGTGATGCAGTTTGGATTCCACTGTTCCATAGAAGAAAGTGAGGGAGATAAACACTACACACCTATCCTTGTATTGTTGGGGGCTGGGACTCCCACTGACTACTAAAACGGGGTCCTATGTCGCCCACTTAACTAGAACTCTATGAGACTAACAGAGTTGAGTGCTGTACTTGGTTGTCCCATAGGCTTTAAATGGATTGGCGCAGTTTTTTAGGGTGCATTTAAATCAGTGTTTTATATTTTATATATATATATATATATATATATATATATATATATATATATATATATATATATATTTTTTTTTTGTATAGCTTTTTTGCTCTTCCACAAGCGTTTTTATTACGCCATTCGCTGTGGGTTATATTTATAATTTTTTTTTTATACTTACGTCTCCTCATGGGGCTCTTTGGCTGGCCCGTCCTCATCTGACTGGGTGGAGGCTAGAAAGAAAATACCTCAGTCAGGTCCCAGTTACAAACAGGTTATAAAATGCACAAAATGTAAAAAAAAGAGATTACAGAGAAACGAATTTGCAAAATAAATACTAAAACAGTTCTGCTCCTTACCCTTTCTACTGCAGCCATTTTTAGCACCAATAAAGCCATCGCTTAAGGGTGTGTTCACACGGCCGTCTGTCCCCATTTGTTTCCTTTTTTGCCGGCTGTAAACGGATTCAAAACTGTTTTTAAAAAAAATCCCAATTATGTTAATGGGATTTTTTTTTTTACAATCAGTCTGCACCCGTTTGCTCTCATTTCTGTTTTTCTATGGAAAACGGATGCGCCTTTAATGTCATCCGTTTGCATCCGTTTTTTTCAATCCGTTTTTTGATCCGTTTTTACTTTTGAGCATGCTCAGAACCCAAAAAATTTTTGGGGGGGTTATTAACTGAACAAAAACGGATCCAAATCTGTTATTGTCCGTTTTTTTTAAGTCCGTTTTTTATTTGGACGGGAGAAGAATGGAATGGGTCTAGATGGTCGTGTGAACGCAGCCTAAGTCAGGTTTCATTAAAATGTATAGTCCCTGCTCTATTCTGCACAGCTCCTTCAAGTAGGTTTACATTGCATTCAATATATATAGAGGGAGATTTATCAAAACTGTCTAGAGGAAAAGTTACTGGGTTGCCCATAGCAACCAATCAGATCGCTTCTTTCATTTTTGAAAGGGCCTCTGAGAAATGAAAGCAGTTATCTGATTGGTTGCTATGGGCAACTTTTCCTCTGGGCAGGTTTTGATAAATCTCCCCCATAGAGTACAAAATATGGCAACCTGGGGGCAAAAGGCTAGAGAAATCAGATAAAGTAAAAACCCTCTGTGGAGACCACATAGTCTTCTAAGCATATTGGGGGAGATTTATCAAAACCTGTACAGAGGAAAAGTTGCCCATAGCAACCAATCAGATCGCTTCTTTCATTTTTAACAAGGCCTCTGCAAAATGAAAGAAGCGATCTGATTGGTTGCTATGGGCAACTTTTCCTTTGGACAGGTTTTGATAAGTCTCCCCCATTGTCTTCTCAAAGGAGACCGACGGTGTAAAGGACCCGCTGTACCTCCTAGCCATTTAAACTTTTGGCCATTTTCAAAAGGTGTCATCTAAATAGTTTCTGGTTTACTCCCTTTAAAGCAACGTTTTTCAACCAGGATGCCTCCAGCTATTGCAGAACTACAACTCCCAGCATGCCCATACAGTCTTTGGCATATAGATATGGGGGGCAGAGAGATTTATCAAAAGCTGTGCAGAGGAAAAGTTGACTAGTTTCCTATAGCAACCAATCAGATCGCTTCTTTCATTTGTAAGAAGGAGTCTGCACAATTAACCCCTTGGGGACAGAGCCCATTATAACCCTAAGGACCAGAGCATTTTTTTGCACATCTGACCACTGTCACTTTATCTACCGTATATACTCGAGTATAGGCCGAGTTTTTCAGCACGATTTTTCGTGCTGAAAACACCCCCCTCGGCTTATACTCGAGTGAACTCCCCCACCCGCAGTGGTCTTCAACCTGCGGACCTCAGAGGTTTCAAAACTACAACTCCCAGCAAGCCCGGGCAGCCATCGGCTGTCCGGGCTTGCTGGGAGTTGTAGTTTTGAAACCTCCGGAGGTCCGCAGGTTGAAGACCACTGCGGCCTTCGATATCATCCAGCCCCCTCTCACCCCCTTTAGTTCTGAGTACTCACCTCCGCTCGGCGCTGGTCCGGTCCTGCAGGACTGTCCGGTGAGGAGGTGGTCCGGTGGGATAGTGGTTCCGGGCTGCTATCTTCACCGGGGAGGCCTCTTCTAAGCGCTTCGGGCCCGGCCTCAGAATAGTCACGTTGCCGTGACAACGACGCAGAGGTGCGTTCATTGCCAACGTAATTCTGCGTCATTGTCAAGGCAACGCCTCTATTCCGGGCCGGAAGCGCGGAGAAGAGGCGCCCCCGGTGAAGATAGCAGCCCGGACCACCTCCTCACCGGACCACCTCCTCACCGGACAGCCCTGCAGGACCGGACCAGCGCCGAGCGGAGGTGAGTACTCAGAACTAAAGGGGGTGAGAGGGGGGCTGGATGATGTTGAAGGCCGCAGTGGTCTTCAACCTGCGGACCTCCGGAGGTTTCAAAACTACAACTCCCAGCAAGCCCGGACAGCCGATGGCTGCCCGGGCTTGCTGGGAGTTGTAGTTTTGAAACCTCTGGAGGTCCGCAGGTTGAAGACCACTGAGGGCGAATGATGAGAAGAGGATGATGAAGGGGGGGTGTGGGGATGATGAAGGGGGGTGGGGATGATGAAGGGGGGGTGTGGGATGATAAGGGGATGATGAAGGGGGGATGTGTGGGATGATGACAAGGGGATGATGAAGGGGGGGATGTGTGGGATGATAAGGGGATGATGAAGGGGGGATGTGTGGGATGATAAGGGGATGATGAAGGGGGGATGTGCGGGATGATAAGGGGATGATGAAGGGTGGATGTTGTGGGATGATAAGGGGATGATGAAGGGGGGATGTGTGGGATGATAAGGGGATGATGAAGGGGGGATGTGTGGGATGATAAGGGGATGATGAAGGGGGGATGTGTGGGATGATAAGAGGATGATGAAGGGGGGATGTGTGGGATGATGACAAGGGGATGATGATGAGGATGTTAATGACGGGTCTGGATGATGACAGGGGGGGTGAGGTATTTCCCACCCTAGGCTTATACTCGAGTCAATAACTTTTCCTGGGATTTTGGGTTGAAATTAGGGGTCTCGGCTTATACTCGGGTCGGCTTATACTCGAGTATATACGGTATTAATAACTCTGGAATGCTTTTACTTATAAATTTGATTCCGAGATTGTTTTTTCGTGACATATTCTACTTTATGTTAGTGGTAAAATTTACGTCGATACTTGCATCATTCTTGGTGAAAAATTCCAAAATTTATGGAAAATTTTGAATTTTTTCTAACTTTGAAGCTCTCCGCTTGTAAGGAAAAGGGACATCCCAAATACATTACATATTGATTCACATATACAATACGTCTACTTTATGTTAGGATTATAAAGTTGACATGTTTTTACTTTTTGAAGACATTAGAGGGCTTCAAAGTATAGCAGCAATTTTCACATTTTTCCAGAAAATTTCAAAATCAGACTGTTTCAGGGACCAGTTAAGTTTACAAGTGAATTGGAGGGTCTTTATGTTGGAAATCCCCCATAATGGACCCCATTATGAAAACTTCACCCCTCAAAGTATTCAAAATGACATTCAAAAAGTTTGTTAACCCTTTAGGTGTTTCACAGGAATAGCAGCAAAGTGGAGGAGAAAAATCTAAATCTCTATTTTTTACACTAAAATTAAATTTTTTCATTTTTACAAGGGGTAAAAAGGCCCCCCAAAACTTGTTAATTCACTTTCTCTCGAGTAAGGAAATACCTCATATGTGGATGTTAAGTGCTCTATGGGTGCACTAGAGGGCTCAGAAGGGAAGGAGTGACATTGGGCTTTTGGAGAGCGAATTTTGCTGAAATGGTTTTTGGGGGGCATGTCGCATTTAGGAAGCCCCCATGATGCCAGAACAGTAAAAAAAAAAAAAAAAAAAAAAAAAAAAAAAAAAACACGGTTTACTATTTTGGAAACTGCACCCCTCAAGGAACAGGTTATTGAAGAACATTCTTTAAATTGGGACGTAAAAATAATTTAAAAAACATTTTTCAATAAAATGCTGGTGTTACCCCAAATTTTTCATTTTCACAAGGGGTAATAGGAGAGAAAAAAAAATTTGTAACCCCATTTCTTCTGAGTATGGAAATACCCCAAATGTGGATGTCAAGTGCTCTGCTAGTACACTACAATGCTCAGTAAAGAAGGGGCGCCATTGAGCTTTTGGAGAGAGAATTTGGTTGGAATAGAAGTCGGGGGCCATGTGCATTTACAAAGCCCCTCCACGTGACCCCATTTTGGAAACTACACCCCTCAATTAAATAAGGGGTGCAGTGAGTATTTACACCCCACTGGCATTTGACCGATTTTTGGAACAGTGGGCTGTGCAAATTAAAAACATTTTTTTTTCATTTTTACGGACACCTGTTCAAAAAATCTGTCAGACACCTGTGGGGCCTAAATGCTCACTGTACTCCTTTATTACATTACATGAGGGGTGTAGTTTTCAAAATGGGGTCACATGTGGGGGGGTCCACTATTCAGGCACCATGGGGCTTTGTAAACGCACATGGCCTTCAATTTCAGCCTAATTCTCTCTTCTAAAGCCCAATGGCGCCCCTTCTCTTCTGAGCATTGTAGTTCACCCGCAGAGCACTTTACATCCACATATGGGGTATGTTCTTACTCAGAAGAAATGGGGTTACAAATTTTGAGGGGACTTTTTTCCTATTACTCCTTGTGAAAATGAAAAATTTGGGGTAACACCAGCATTTCAGGGAATTTTTTTTATTTTCATGTCCACCTTTAACGAATATTTGTCAAAGACCTGTGGGGTGTTAAGGCTTACTATACCCCATGTTACGTTCCGTGAGGGGTTTAGTTTCCAAAATTTTGCGTTTATGTCAGAATCACTGTAACGATCAGCCACATCGGTGCAAATCACCAGTTTAGGCCTCAAAATGTACATGGCACTCTCTCACTCCTGAGCCATGTAGTTCATCCGCAGAGCATTTTACGCACACATATGGGGTATTTCCGTACTCGGAAGAAATTGCGTTTCTCCTTTTACCTCTTGTGAAAATGGAAAGTATGCGGCAACACCAGCATGTTAGTGTAAATTTTTTTAATTTTTTTTTACACTAACATGCTGGTGTAGCCCCCAACTTTACCTTTTTGTAAGGGGTAAAAGGAGAAAAAGACCCCCAAAATATGTAACGCAATTTCTCCTGAGTGCAGAAATACCCCATATATGGCCCTAAACTGTTGCCTTGAAATACGACAGGGCTCTGAAGTGAGAGAGCGCCATGCACATTTGAGACCTAAATGAGGAATTTGCAATAGGGGCGGACCCCGATACAAGGATGGGGCTTGTCTCCACCAAAACCCTACAGCAGTGTTTCCCAAACAGGGTGCCTCCAGCTGTTGCAAGACTCCCAGCCTGCCAGGACAGTCAATGGCTGTCCGGCAATAGTTTAGGAAACACTGCCTTATGAGACGTTTTTCATTTTTATTGGGGGGGGGGGGGGGGACGTGTAAGGGGGTGTATGTGTATATGTAGTGTTCTACTTTTTATTATGTGGTAGTGTAGTGTTTTTTAGGGTGCATTCGCACTGGCGGTTGTTCACAGTGAGTTTTCCGCTGGGAGAACTTTGAGCTGCGGTGGAAACTTTGCCGCAGCTCAAACTTGTAAAAGGGAACCCAATGTAAACCCGCCCGTGTGAATGTACCCTGTACATTCACATGGGAGGGGGCCCCCCAAACCTTCAGCTGTTGCAAAACTACAACTCCCAGAATGCACTGACAGACCGTACATGCTGGGAGTTGTAGTTTTGCAACAGCTGTAGGCACACTGGTGGGGAACCAATGAGTTAGGAAACAGACTCTAGCTCAGTGATTACAACCCGTGTGCCTCCAGCTGCCTTACAACCCGTGTGCCTCCCATGTACCTGTACGCCCTCCGTCCCCGACAGGTTGAAGCGATCTGATTGGTTGCTGTGGGCAACTGGTAAACTTTTCCTCTGCAAAGCTTTTGATAAATCTCCCCGATGGTCTTCATTGCAGGGCACTACCAGGTACCACTACCTATAGAGTGGTCCTAGTGCGGGTGCAGCCTGGAGTGATTGGATGTAGAGACACAGCACAGCAGACTCAGGGAGGAAGTGAACGTACGGTGAGTGAGGGTGGGCTCAGTACTTGCCTCGGACATGCCCGTTCCTGAGCTGTGGATGCCAGAATGAGTGAGCAACAGAACAGAGGGATTTGTGAACTGTCTTTGCTGGATCAGTCTGCTGTTTCACCATTACGATTCACAGCACCAAGTGAAGGTGAGATTCGTGTTACAGACGGAATCAACTACAGAACAAGTTAGGCTGGTTTCACACTGCCGCTGGGCTCCGCCACAAATGGGCGTGTGATGGAGCCCAATGGGAGGCATAACGGGCACAGATGTCCGTTATTGCGGCCGTTATTCTGCCGGAAGATAGGACTAATTTTTCTCCCGCTATCTTCCAACAGACCCGCTACTGACAGGCAATAATGTGAAAGGAGCCTCAGCTAGTTTCCACTTCTACTAATATACTACCTCCAGCCATTGAAAAACTACAACTCCCAGCATGCCCGGACAGCCGACGGCTGTCCGGGCATGCTGGGAGTTGTAGTTTTGCAACAGCTGAAGGCACCCTGGTTTGGAAACACTGACCTAGGTAAAGTGATAGCAAAACCATGGCATTTTATTTTATAAAATACAATTTTTTTACCTGCGGTCTGATGCGTTCTTCCTTCGTCCTTATTTTGTACATTGCTTGCCCTGTGTTGCCTAAAGCTTGCAGAGACCTGAGGAGTTCTGGAGGCTACATTATTCCTTAAACACCAAGAGGTCAGACTTCCAGCTCTCATGCCTCTTCTGATCAGGGAGACGGCCATCTGTCTACAAACACTCTTCAGAGGATGAACACAAAAGGAACTGAAAAAACAAACAAAAACACATTATTACAGATTAGTAAAACCTTTAAAATACAAGATAATGTGACAAAAATCACTATACAACCTAGAAGCACTAATGGATATTTCCACCTTTCCAGCTCTGAAGTATGATACAGGATATAACTCAGGATCAGTACAGGATAAGTAATGTAATGTATGTACACAGTGACCTCACCAGCGGAATAGTGAGTACAGCTCTGGAGTGTAATACAGGATATAACTCAGGATCAGTACAGGATAAGTAATGTAATGTATGTACACAGTGACCTCACCAGCAGAATAGTGAGTACAGCTCTGGAGTATAATACAGGATATAACTCAGGATCAGTACAGGATAAGTAATGTAATGTATGTACACAGTGACCTCACCAGCAGAATAGTGAGTACAGCTCTGGAGTATAATACAGGATATAACTCAGCATCAGTACAGGATAAGTAATGTAATGTATGTACACAGTGACCTCACCAGCAGAATAGTGAGTACAGCTCTGGAGTATAATACAGGATATAACTCAGGATCAATACAGGATAAGTAATATAATGTATGTACACAGTGACCTCACCAGCAGAATAGTGAGTACAGCTCTGGAGTATAATACAGGATATAACTCAGGATCAGTACAGGATAAGTAATGTAATGTATGTACACAGTGACCTCACCAGCAGAATAGTGAGTACAGCTCTGGAGTGTAATACAGGATATAACTCAGGATCAGTACAGGATAAGTAATGTAATGTATGTACACAGTGACCTCACCAGCAGAATAGTGAGTGCAGCTCTGGAGTATAATACAGGATATAACTCAGGATCAGTACAGGATAAGTAATGTAATGTATGTACACAGTGACCTCACCAGCAGAATAGTGAGTACAGCTCTGGAGTAGAATACAGGATATAACTCAGGATCGGTACAGGATAAGTAATGTGATGTATATACACAGTGACTCCACCAGCAGAATAGTGAGTGCAGCTCTGGAGTATAATATATGATAGAACTCCAAGGTTCAGTACTGGGCCCGCTGTTGTTTAATTTATTTATCAATGATATAGAGGATGGTATTAACAGCTCTGTTTCTATCTTTGCAGATGACACCAAGCTTTGTAGCACGGTACAGTCTATAGAGGATGTGCATAAGTTACAGGATGACTTGGATAGACTAAGTGTCTGGGCATCCACTTGGCAAATGAGGTTCAATGTGGATAAATGTAAAGTTATGCATCTGGGTACTAATAACCTGCATGCGTTGTATGTCTTAGGGGGGATTAAACTGGCAGAGTCACTGGTAGAGAAGGATCTGGGTGTACTTGTAGATCACAGACTACAGAATAGCATGCAATGTCAGGCTGCTGCTTCCAAAGCCGGCAGGATATTGTCATGTATAAAAAGAGGCATGGACTCAAGGGACAGGGACATCATACTCCCCCTTTATAAAGCATTGGTACGGCCTCACCTGGAATATGCTGTTCAGTTTTGGTCGCCTGTTCATAAAAGGGACACTGCGGAGTTGGAAAGGGTGCAGAGACGCGCGACTAAACTAATATGGGGCATGGAACATCTTAGCTATGAGGAGCGATTAAAGGAGTTACAATTGTTTAGTCTTGAGAAGAGACGTTTAAGGGGGGATATGATAAACGTATATAAGTATATAAATGGCCCATACAAAAAATATGGAGAAAAACTGTTCCAGGTTAAACCCGCCCAAAGGACGAGGGGGCACTCCCTCCGTCTGGAGAAGAAAAGGTTTAGTCTAAAGGGGCGACACGCCTTCTTTACCTTGAGGACTGTGAATTTATGGAACGGTCTACCTCAGGAACTGGTCACAGCAGGAACAATTAACAGCTTTAAAACCGGGTTAGATACATTCCTGGAACAAAATAACATTAATGCTTATGCAGAATTATAAAATTACATCCCTTTCCCTTATCCCCTTACATCCTTCACTTCAATTCCCTGGTTGGACTTGATGGACGTCTGTCTTTTTTCAACCGTACTAACTATGTAACTATGTAACTCAGGATCAGTACAGGATAAGTAATGTAATGTATGTACACAGTGACTCCACCAGCAGAATAGTGAGTACAGCTCTGGAGTATAATACAGGATATAACTCCGGATCAGTACAGGATAAGTAATGTAATGTATGTACACAATGACCTCACCAGCAGAATAGTGAATACAGCTCTGGAGTATAATACAGGATATAACTCAGGATCAGTACAGTATAAGTAATGTAATGTATGTACACAGTGACTCCACCAGCAGAATAGTGAGTACAGCTCTGGAGTATAATACAGGATATAACTCCGGATCAGTACAGGATAAGTAATGTAATGTATGTACACAATGACCTCACCAGCAGAATAGTGAATACAGCTCTGGAGTATAATACAGGATATAACTCAGGGTCAGTACAGGATAAGTAATGTAATGTATGTACACAGTGACTCCACCAGCAGAATAGTGAGTACAGCTCTGGAGTATAATACAGGATATAACTCAGGATCAGTACAGTATAAGTAATGTAATGTATGTACACAGTGACTCCACCAGCAGAATAGTGAGTACAGCTCTGGAGTATAATACAGGATATCACTCAGGATCAGTACAGGATAAGTAATATAATGTATGTACACAGTGACCTCACCAGCAGAATAGTGAGTGCAGCTCTGGAGTATAATACAGGATATAACTCAGGATCAGTACAGGATAAGTAATGTAATGTATGTACACAGTGACCTCACCAGCAGAATAGTGAGTACAGCTCTGGAGTATAATACAGGATATAACTCAGGATCAGTACAGGATAAGTAATGTAATGTATATACACAGTGACCTCACCAGCAGAATAGTGAGTACAGCTCTGGAGTATAATACAGGATATAACTCAGGATCAGTACAGGATAAGTAATGTAATGTATGTACACAGTGACCACACCAGCAGAATAGTGAGTGCAGCTCTGGAGTATAATACAGGATATAACTCAGGATCAGTACAGGTAAGTAATGTGATGTATGTACACAGTGACCTCACCAGCAGAATAGTGAGTACAGCTCTGGAGTATAATACAGGATATAACTCAGGATCAGTACAGGTAAGTAATGTAATGTATGTACACAGTGACTCCACCAGCAGAATAGTGAGTACAGCTCTGGAGTATAATACAGGATATAACTCAGGATCAGTACAGGTAAGTAATGTAATGTATGTACACAGTGACTCCACCAGCAGAATAGTGAGTACAGCTCTGGAGTATAATACAGGATATAACTCAGGATCAGTACAGGATAAGTAATGTAATGTATGTACACAGTGACCTCACCAGCAGAATAGTGAGTACAGCTCTGGAGTATAATACAGGATAAGAAATGTATGTACACTGTTGGATATGTTGCACTTTCATCATGTGACCTACAATTCACAGCTGGTCACTGCAGTCACATGACTCTGCTGTAGCCATCACACTGTCCAGGTAGATGATGTCAGGTCAGTATATACATATGATCCTCTTTAGCTATGATTCCCGGCTCCCGGATCAGTGCACAGCCCCCACCATTACTACAGACAGCGCCGCATGTATTCACAAACAACACTCACCCAGTAAAACACTTCCGATTGGCCACCTTGCCTCCTCCAATATGGCTCCTCCAATATGGCGCCCACAATCTCCCTCGCCCCCACGTAATACGTCATCACTAACGTCGCGCCCTCCTTGTCAGTTAATACCATCGAGTTGCAGACACTCGTCCCTGAATGCCCTTTGTGGTGGAAGGTCCTCCGCCCCGCCCCCTTGCCTCGTTGTCATTGGCGGACGGATGTCTGTCCCCGCCTTTCCCCTCTGCACCGGAAGTGACTGGTAGAGCGGATCGAGCGGCAGTGCGATGACATCTTGGCGGAGCTAAGCATCCGGCTGCTGAGGCGGGGGGAGAGATGTGTCTGGCCGGCGGTGTACGGAGGGGTCTGGACACCGACTGACTCCAGAGCCGGTGAGTTGTTTGTGAAGCGCGGGTGGCGCTGAGGCCTTACCCGGCCATAGGGTAGAGTGAGGATGACACAGGACGGGGGTATGCAGGGGCTCAGCTGTGGCCTGGGCTCGGCTCCTCCATTACTACAGGGGCAGCCGTGCTGTGTATAGAGACGGGGGCGAACCATGGGACACGGCCGGGGTGTCAGTGGATGCTGGTGCTCTCTGTTATCAGCCACTGTATATTGGAGAGATCCTAACCTAGTACATGGATTGCAGGATAAAACTCACCAGGAAAGGTTAAAGGACCTTTACATTTATAGAAGAAAGAAGAGACAGAGGGGATATGATAGAGACTTTTATATACTTAAGGGAATCAACACTAAAGGAGGAGATCATATTTAAAAGAAGAAAGACTACCACAAGAGGACATAGTTTTATATTAGAAGGGAAAGGTTTCTGCAGTAATATCAGGAAGTATCACTTTACTGAGAGAGTAGTGGATGCATGGAATAGCCAGGGACTATTGATAGGATTCATATTATTGGGCCGACTAGATGGGCCAAATGGTTCTTATCTGCCGACACATTCTATGTTTCTATGAGAGACACTCTGAGGTAAAACACTACTATACGTATAAATGCAGGTTATTATTCTCTGTTATCAGCCATTATATGCTGGAGAGACTCTGAGGTAATACACTACTATATGTATAAATGCAGGTTATTATTCTCTGTTATCAGCCATTATATGCTGGAGAGACTCTCTGAGGTAATACACTACTATATGTATAAATGCAGGTTGTTATTCTCTGTTATCAGCCATTATATGCTGGAGAGACTCTGAGGTAATACACTACTATATGTATAAATGCAGGTTATTATTCTCTGTTATCAGCCATTATATGCTGGAGAGACGCTCTGAGGTAATACACTACTATACGTATAAATGCAGGTTATTATTCTCTGTTATCAGCCATTATATGCTGGAGAGACTCTGAGGTAATACACTACTATATGTATAAATGCAGGTTATTATTCTCTGTTATCAGCCATTATATGCTGGAGAGACGCTCTGAGGTAATACACTACTATATGTATAAATGCAGGTTATTATTCTCTGTTATCAGCCATTATATGCTGGAGAGACTCTGAGGTAATACACTACTATACGTATAAATGCAGGTTATTATTCTCTGTTATCAGCCATTATATGCTGGAGAGATTCTCTGTGAGGTAAAACACTACTATATGTATAAATGCAGGTTATTTTCCTCTGTAAGGCTGGGTTCACACCACGTTTTTCAAGTATGTTTCCCGTATACGTTTTCATTATTGAAAATGTTTGGAACCGTATTGAAAACCGTATACATAGACAAATAATTGAAAACCCTATGCGCCCGGATGCGTACGGTTTGCTTGCAATACTGTTTTCTCCTGTACTCAAAACTAGTGCTGGGCGGTATGACCAAATGTGTGTATCACGGTATTTTTGTAACTTTAGGCGGTTTCACGGTATATAACGGTATCTGCCCCCATCGGGGTAAATATTCACATGTCACCCGCTAACGCTGCCCTCCTCGTGCTGTTTGTTGCAGTCGCCGGCACTGACACAAGGTAAACAAACAACGTCGGCCTTACGCTAGGGACGGGAACGTCGGACAGCCGTCAGCCTATCACCGGTTTCAGCGATGTCCCGCCTCGGCCGCTGATAGGCTAAGCCCACTGTCATGTATGTAAGGAGATCTGGACGGCTTCTTACATGACAGTGGGCTCAGCCTACCAGCAGCCGAGGTGGAACATCGCTGCGGCCGGTGATAGGCTGACGGCTGTCCGACATTCCATTCCCTAGGAAGCAGATGAGGCCGGTACCTGACCAACGGGAGGTAAGATAAAGTTTGTTTTGTTTATTTTTTGCAGCCCGGGCATAGGGATACCACACAGTATAGAGCAGTGGTCTTCAACCTGCGGACCTCCAGATGTTGCAAAACAACTCCCAGCATGCTTGCTGAGAGTTGTAGTTTTGCAACATCTGGAGGTCCGCAGGTTGAAGACCACTGGTATAGAGTGTCAGGCGGCCGCAACAAACAGGAGGAAGAGGAGGGCAGCGCTTGCGGGTGACGTGAGTATTTACCCCGATGGGGACAGCGCTAGGCTGATAATTAATTGGGGGTCAGTGCTCTCGGGTCACGTATGATTAGTTCCCCAATGTGGGGACAGCGCTGGGCTAATTCATTCCCGAGGGGGGAGGGGCCAAACCAGTATTGCGGTATGGGTTAAAATTCATATCGTGCAGCACAAAAATGTCCGTATTCGGTATGAACCGATATACCGCCCAGCCCTACTCAAAACCGTGGTTGACCATGGTTTTGTCTCGGTTTAAAAAACGTACAGCAACCGCATACGTTTTTTTTTTTTTAACATTGACATCAATGGGAAACGCACAAGTATACGGTTCCAGACGTCCTAAAGTCCCCACCCAACACCCCTCCCATTAAAAATGGACAAAATAGTTTTTTAATAAAAATGAACTGAACTGTATGCACTTTTAAAAACAGTATATGGTTTACTTTTTCCCCATACTGTTCCATCAGTTTTTTTTTTTTTTGCCTTAAGGTTTTCTTTAGAAAAACAGATTGAAAACAGTATGGCAAATTTGCAATGTGAATCCAGCCTTATCAGCCATTGTATGCTGGAGAGAAGGTAAAACGTCTACTATAGAGAAACAGGCTGCTATTCTATGTTATCAACCACCGCATCCTACAGCAGTATTTCCAGATAAGAGTGCCTCCTGCTGTAGCAAAACTCGGCTGTCCGGGCATGCTGGGAATTGTAGTTTTGCAACAGCTGGAGGCACACTGGTTGGGAAACGTTGTTCTAGAGAGTTCTGTAAGGTAAAATGTCTACTATAGGGAGCTTGTTGTTCTGTTATCAGCCACTGCATCCTAGAGAGAGGTAAAACACTGCTAAACGTATAAATACAGACTATTTTTCTATTTTATCAGCCACTGCATCCTAGAGAGGTAATACATATCCTATCCTATAGGCTTAAAGGGGTATTCCAGGGGAAAACATTATTATTATTTTTTTCATATCAACTGGCTCCAGAAAGTTAAACAGATTTGTAAATTTACTTTTATAAAAAAAAATATCTTAATCCTACCAGTACTTATCAGCTGCTGAAGTTGAGTTGTACTTTTCAGTCTGACCACAATACTCTCTGCTGACACCTCTGTCTGTCTCATGAACTGTACAGAGTAGGAGCAAATCCTCCGTAGCAAACCTCTCCTGCTCTGGACAGTTGTCAGCAGAGAGCACTGTGGTCAGACCGAAAACTACAACACAACTTCAGAAGCTGATAAGTACTGGAAGGATTAATATATTTTAATAGAAGTAATTTACAAATCTTTTTGTTTAACTTTCTTGAGCCAGTGGATATGAAAAAAAAAAAAAAAGTTTTTCACTGGAGTACCCTTTTAATACAGACTATTATTCTCTGTTGTCAGCCACTGCATCCTAGAGGCTCTGTAGTGGATGAATACAGACTGTTATTCTGATATCAGCTGCTGCAAACGTGTTGACTATTGTTTTATTAGCTACTTCAGCCTAGAGCAGTATTTCCCAACCAGGGCGCCTCCAGCTGTTGCAAAACAACTCCCAGCATGCCCGGACAGCCAAAGGCTGTCCGGGCATGCTGGGAGTTGTATTTTGCAACAGCTGGAGGCACCTTGGTTGGGAAACACCAGTCTAGAGAGAGGCTCTGTAAGGTATTGCATATATTATTGGGCTGAATACCAGCTGTTATTCTGTTATCAACTAGAGATGAGCAAACTTACAATAATTTGATTCGTCACAAACTTCTCGGCTCGGCAGTTGATGACTTTTCCTGCATAAATTAGTTCAGCTTTCCGGTGCTCCGGTGGGCTGGAAAAGGTGGATACAGTCCTAGGAAAGAGTCTCCTAGGACGGTATCCACCTTTTCCAGCCCATCGGAGCACCTGAAAGCTGAACTAATTTATGCAGGATAAGTAATCAACTGCCGAGCCGAGAAGTTCGTGACGAATCGAATTTACTGTAAGTTCGCTCATCTCTATTATCAACCCTTGACTGTCCGGGCATGCTGGCAGTTGTAGTTTTGCATCATCTGGAGGCACCCTGGTTGGGAAACACTGCCCTAGAGAGACAATGCTCATAATTCAATGTCTTCTAACTAGTTGTTTTGGTCCTATATGTCGCATTACATTCTGACCCTACCGTTGTGGGACAATAAAGGGGTGTTCTCATATTACAATGAACATATTGATAGCTTTCTTTTAGTCACACATAATGTCTAATGGATATGCAAATGAGTCATTTAGTAGGTCTTCATGTACAGGATCACTGGTGAGCCCTCCACATCACTGCCTGGTAGTGCTGAGCCACCCCCTGTGTGATCTCACACACGTAAAATCCAACACTATGGGATTACTGCATGAGACTCCTCCATTACTTACTATTGAACACTGACGTAATGCAGTTCCAAACCACAGCACCATTTGATGTGTTTTCACCCTAAAGGGTTGTCTCGTCCCTTTTTGGCTCGCTTCTAAAGCACCAGTAGTGCCCATCATGGTTGGTTTTTTTTATTGGTTTTTTTTATACAAACAAGTATTTCTTTATCTCATTTGTTTTCTTCCTTTGTAGAGGCTCTGTTCACCATTTATACAATTTTTAATAGCTCAGCCCATGTAGTGTAAGACTGCAATTTTATGCATGGTATGTTTATAGCACCAGCATATTCTGCAGCATTTATGTGAGGGTAAATGTAGAAGTAAATCAAATATTATTGAGCAGTGATTCCCAACCAAGGTGCTTCCAGCTGTTGCAAAACAACAACTTCCAGCATGCCCAGACAGTCTGGGCATGCTGGGAGTTGTAGATCTGCAACAGTTGGAGGCACCCATGTTGGGAAACACTGTTAGTTCAAATGAGGGGTGGTGGAAATCGGAGACACAAGAGTGAGGATCCTGATCACAAAAGCTTACAATCTCTATAAGGAAATAGTAGACGAGGAGTGATGATCCTGATCACAAGAGCTTACAATCTATAAGGCAATAGGAGACAGGAGGAGTGATGATCCTGATCACAAGAGCTTACAATCTATAAGGCAATAGGAGACAGGAGGAGTGATGATCCTGATCACAAGAGCTTACAATCTATAAGGCAATAGGAGACAGGAGGAGTGAGGACCCTGATCACAAGAGCTTACAATCTATAAGGCAATAGGGGACACAGGAGGAGTGATGATCCTGATCACAAGAGCTTACAATCTATAAGGAAATAGGGGACACGAGGAGTGAGGACACTGATCACAAGAGCTTAAAATCTATAAGGAAATAGGGGACACGAGGAGTGAGGACCCTGATCACAAGAGCTTACAATCTATAAGGAAATAGGGGACACAAGAGGAGTGAGGACACTGATCACAAGAGCTTACAATCTATAAGGAAATAGGGGACACGAGGAGTGAGGACACTGATCACAAGAGCTTACAATCTATAAGGCAATAGGGGACACAAGAGGAGTGAGGACACTGATCACAAGAGCTTACAATCTATAAGGAAATAGGGGACACGAGGAGTGAGGACCCTGATCACAAGAGCTTACAATCTATAAGGACCACCTCAAAAATAGCCTTAAAACATTACTGGGCACTAGAGTTTTCTGGATCTCAGACTCTGCTAAAAGAATGATCATGTTTATTCCTTTAGTGAAATCCCTATGGAAGTGAACGGCTGTCTATGGAGATGATGCATTCTGAACGCTGAGTGAATCAGTCGGTGCCTGACACACACGATGTCATGTGAATCAGCCATAACGTACAAGAAAGCTACTTCCAATAGGTGGCGCTAGAGAGGTGGATTTTGTTTAACCCCTTAAGGACGCAGGACGTACTCAAACGGCCCCTTTTCCGAGTCCTTAAGGACTCAGGACGTTTGAGTACGTCCTGTCAAATCCCGGCCCCCCGCCGCTAGCTGGAGGGGAGCCGGTGCCCGATGCCTGCTGAAATCGTTCAGCAGGCATCGGGGCATATCGCCCAGGGGGTCATTATGCCCCCCCATGTCGGCGATGGCCGCAGATCGCTGGGCAATTCAGTCCAGCGATCTGCGGCATATCCGGGTCAATCGGGTCACCAGTGACCTGGAATTACAGGCTGTTCGGGGCCGTCTCTGACGGCCCCGAACAGCCAGAGCCTGCAGGGGTGAGGTGGCACTGGTGCCACCTCACGATCGCCCTGATTCGTCGGTCGACCAATCAGGGCGCGTGCTGCGGGTGTCACTCCCGCAACCCGCTCCGCCCCCCTTCCGGAGGACGTGAGCGGGTGCGGGACGTGCACCCCAGGTGCTGGGGACCCCGATCCCCGGCGTCAATGTTGGGATCGGGGCACCAGGAGCAGCGGCGACGACGACGAGGGGCTGATGTGATGCGGCTGGATCGTTGGAGGTGAGTGACAGCCTCCTGCTGTTGCTTAGCAACAGCTCCCAGCATGCAAAAAGGGCATGCTGGGAGTGGTAGTTTTGCTATGGAAAAGTGTACCTTCAGCTGTTGTGTAACTACAACTCCCAGCTTGCACAAACAGCTAAAGTGCATGCTGGGAGTTGTAGTAGTGCATCTGCTGGTTGCATAACTACAACTCCCAGCATGCTCGTTGGCTGTCGGTGACTGCTGGGAGTTGTAGTTTTGCAACAGCTGAAGGCACACTGAGTTATGTAGCAAACCAGTGTGTCTCCAGCTGTTGCATAACTACAGTCCTCAGCATCCCCAGCCAAAGTAGTATGCCTCCAGCTGTTGCATAACTACAAGACCCAGCATGCCCTTCCGCTGTCCGTACATGCTGGGGGTTGTAGCTTTTGCAACAGCTGAAGGCACACTGTTTGCAAAACACTGAGTTTGTTACCGAACTCGGTGTTTCACAACCAGTGTGCCTCCAGCTGTTGCAAAACTACAACTCCAAGCATGCACTGATAGACCGTACATGCTGGGAGTTGTAGTTTTGCAACAGCTTGATGTTTCTCCCCCCCCCCCCCCAATGTGAATGTACAGGGTACACTCACATGGGCGGAGGTTTACAGTAAGTATCCGGCTGCAAGTTTGAGCTGTGGCAAATTTTCTGCTGCAGCTCAAACTGCCAGCGAGAAACTACTGTGAACCCCCCGCCCGTGCGACTGTACCCTAAAAACACTACACTAACACAAAATAAAATAAGTAAAAAAACACTACATATACACATACCCCTACACAGCCCCCCTCCCCAATAAAAATGAAAAACGTCTGGTACGCCACTGTTTCCAAAACGGAGCGTCCAGCGGTTGCAAAACTCCAACTCCCAGCATGCACTCACGTACATGCTGGGAGTTGTAGTTTTGCAACAGCTGGATGTTCCCCCCCCCCCCAATGTGAACGTACAGGGTACACTCGCATGGGCGGAGGATTACAGTAAGTATCCGGCTGCAAGTTTGAGCTGCGGCAAATTTACTAATTTACGCAGGAAAAGTCATCAACTGCCGAGCCGAGAAGTTTGTGACGAATCGCATTTACTGTAAGTTCGCTCATATCTAGTCCCCAGGTTGGGAAATACAGACTGGCTTTGACCCTCGCCTATGTCCACCATAGAAAAAGTAATAACAAGAAAGATGCAAATAGGACTGAGTTCAGCACAGGCTGTTCCACACACTTAGGCCGGGTTCACACCACGTTTTTTAATACAGTTCCCATATCAGATTTTTGATTACAAAAAACTCATTTCTCAAAACCTGACTAAACTGTATCAAAATGTGTATAGAAATTTTAACCCGTATATGGTTTGAAAAATGTCCGGTTGCATGTTTGTTTTTTTAAGGAAAAAAAAAGTATACTTTAACTTTTCATTCCGTTATGAATAAAGTTTCACTTGTTTGATTGAAATTCCAAGAAAAAAAACGTATGGTGAAACCCGGATGAAACCACACGCACATACGGTTCTGTACGGTTCCCATTGACTCCCATGTTAAATAAATAATAAAGTATATGCTTCAATACAGTTTTTCACCTGGACCAAAAACTGTGGTAGGCTACGGTTTTGGGTACGGGAGAAAAAAAAAACCTGACAAAACCTTACATGATGCAAAATGGACACAACCGTTTGGCATACGGTTTCAATGGAGAGTCAATGCATACGGTTTTCAATACAGTTCCATAAGGTTTTCACATTGAAAACGTATACGGGAACTGCATTGCAAAAAAATGGTGTGAACCCAGCCTTACTCTTGTATAGGTTATAGGAAACTGTTGTCACCACTAGGAGGCGACGTAGGCACTGCTGAATGGTCTAACATTGCCATTGATACACGCAGCAACTTTTGTTGTCTGGGTATGCTGGGAGTTTTGAAACAGCTGGAGGCACCATGGTTGCGAAGAGCTGCCTTAGAATGTAAATGGGGTCAATTTTACATTTAATACAGTTTGAAGTGGTGCTCCCGCTGCCTCTACAATGTTTGCCAGCATCATGATGATCTGCAGGTTTGTCCCTGTTAACTGAACAGGGCAACACAGCAGTACATCGCGCTGCTGCCGAGTATGAGTGCAGGTAAACATGGAAGAGGCTGCGGCCCCTACAAATAGCTGATCAGTGGGGTGCTGAGTCAGATCCCTGTAGATCTAATATGGACGGCCTATCCTAAAGTCCGGACTACTTCTTTAATGTTTCATTGTTCTGATCGGAAGCTGCTACTGACTGCCACCTAGTGGTAAAAATTACAAGAGCTTTTGTTATCACTAGTGTCTGTGCGAAAACGGGAATCCCATTAACTACCTCATACATATATGCATTAAAGGAGCGCTCTGGGAAATGTTTTACTTTTTTTTTTATATTAATATTTTATTTTTCTTTTGCAGCATAGGCTGTCAGATAATAATGTAGAGGTTCTTGTGTATGCCTTGTGCTTTCCTGTTTTAGCTGATGTGGCAGGCAGGAGATTTCAGACATGTTTGAGGTGAAAGTGATTTGACCTATAATTACAAGTAAGGCGTTTTATGTTCACATATTGAATTCTTTTTCACATGTTTTATTGCAGTTTGGCTGTTTCTGTTGCTATTCTCCAAAATCACTGATAAAATGAAAAAAATAAAATAAAATAGCACCTGTTGTGCAGGTATTTTAGGAAAGTCGCAGAAAAAACTGAAAAGAGAGAGCAAGAAATTCAAGAGAGTTGTATACTTTATATCCTAACCTCCATAGTAGCAGCATTCAAATAAAGCTTGTGTAGAGGAAAAACTACTATACATCCTGATCCCATAGAGATAGCAGCAATATACAGGTAGAGCTGGAGGAGAGGTGTGCAACTACTTTATATCCTGATCCCATAGCGATAGCAGCAGCAGTATACAAATAGAGGTGTATAACTACTATATATCCTCATTCCAAAGAGATAGCAGTGATAGCAGCAGTAGTAGTATACAGATAGAGCTGGAGGACAGGTGGGTAACTAAAGATATCCTAATTTTATAGACATAGCAGCAGCAGTATACAGAGCTGGGAGGAGAGGTGTATATCTACTATATGTCCTGATCCCATTGAGAGAGCAGTAGTATACAGATCTGGGAGTGGAGGGGTCAGGAACTGGCACATTAAGCCATGTTAGTTTCTGTGCGTCAGACTGGTGATCACATGACCCAGTTACAGTAATGAACAGCGTTGATGCAGCTGTGCTGGGATAAAATAAATGGATATGTACGACCAGTGATGAGTGTACACGAATGGGCACAAAAAACGGAGTACTCCTTTTAACTTTATTTGACTGTTAGATTAAAGTCGTGGCTTCCCCAGTGGGAGCCGCTCTGACGCTTCTGGCAGAATACAGCTTTAAATAGCATTTAGCACATTTGTAGCCGTTCTGGCCTCAGCTTAACATCACATGCATCAAGAGCGATCACATCTCAAAATAGGAAACCAAGCAGATTAGCTAATGGAGCCGCCGCTTCCCCTCCCGAGCATCGACTGCAATGAAAATCCGACCCTTTAATGTTTTATAAAGGAAATACTCTGAGCCAATGCCCCTCAGTCGGCAGAGCTCCGGTGTCCCTTTTGGCTGTGAACTTTCTGTATGTGGAGTGTATTTATTTCATGAAACCCCAGTGCTGTAACCTTATGTCTCTACTCGCATTCCCCCGAGACCCTTAATGCTGTATCTTGTACTCACGGCGGCCCATGATAGGAGGGCACCGACTGGCCCAGATCATGGCTCATTGTGCACGTACGCCGCCATTGGTACTATACTATTCCACGAGGTCCCTATAGATAGCCGAGGCCAAGGGTGTCGGCAGTAACATCTCGATCGGGGATTCAGGGACTGCACATAGTAACGGAACTGCAGCTCATGTCGCTCTATATATAGAATGTATGATGGGGGGGTTGTCTCCGTAGAACCTCTTGGGAGAGATTGCTACCAGGGTGGCTCCAGCTGTTGCAAAACTACAACTCCCAGCAGGCCCGGACAGCAGAAGGGAGTTGTAGTTTTGCAACAGCTGAAGCCACCCTAGTTGGAACGCATTAGTTTAGACACTATTTAGAAAGCTGGATGACGGCCATATTGCTGTAAAGATGATATTCCAGCCACCTGTTCTGTTGTGCTTTTCCCCTTAGGTGTGTACCTGCCATTGTTCACACTTACAGGTTGATCTTCTGCTGTTCTGCATTTTTTTTCTGCAACCACCCCTATACAAGGGTTTGGCGCCCCCTCTGGTCATCTGTCTGAAGGAGCTGATCGCTGTGATGTCCACCATGAACAATACATAGCATCATATAAAAAGACCCTCATCTGTCGTCTTGCTGTTCTGTCTTTTCTTGGAGAATGAGATCCAGATGGCCATTAAGGGGTACCTTTCATCAAACTTTTTTGATATATTATAGATTACTGAAGGAAGAAAATGTCCAGCGCCAATCTCGTGAAAAGGAACTTCTTTATTTTGTTGCCATAGGAAACAACAAGGACTCAAAACCAGTGACTTGTTTCGGCCCACAGGGCCTTAGTCATGTATGACTAAGGCCCTCTGCGCCGAAACGCGTCACTGGTTTTGAGTCCTTGTTGTTTCCTATGGCAACACGATAAAGAAGTTCCTTTTCACGAGATTGGCGCTGGACATTTTCTTCCTTCTGTATGTCATACGGTCTTTCCCCGGTCCAGTCCAAGCGCAGCAACAGAGGGTGAGCTGGATACATTTGTTGCTTTACTTTGTATTATAGATTACTATATGCAGAATAACTTTCCAATAGCACGTTATTAAAAAAATATTTTGTATTTTTTTATTTTTTTTTCTAGATTTCAGACTCCTGCTGGAGTCCTAAATGTCAGACTGCAGCCGGGACACAGACTAGCTTAGCACTGCTTCCTGCAATTGAGCCGTGCTGAGCTTGTCTGTGTCCCAGCTGCAGTCTGACATTTAGGACTCCAGCATGAGTCTGAAATCTATTAAAAAAATAAATAAATAAATTTAAAAAAAGCAGCTTGTGGCCAGGACTGGTAGGGAGACCCCTAGTGGTCATTTTTATTTTATTTTTCAAAGTGGAAAATTTAAAAGAAAGAAGCATATTTTTTAATAACATGCTATTGGAAAGTTATTCTGCTGACAGTAATCTATAATATATCAATTTTTGTTTTGATGAAAGGTACCCTTTAAAGGACACTTTATTTTAAATAGTTCTGTAATGCATTATAATACCCTGTCCCC
Source organism: Hyla sarda (assembly GCF_029499605.1). Lineage (NCBI taxonomy): Eukaryota > Metazoa > Chordata > Amphibia > Anura > Hylidae > Hyla > Hyla sarda. The sequence goes on along the minus strand of NC_079189.1, from coordinate 570,364,750 downwards.
CTAAGTATATGTATCTTCCTTGCTCTTTTTAGCAGAAACACAGTAGAACAGGGCTCCACAAATCCCAGGCGCCAGGTCATTATGGCCCAGATGGGGCCACTTCATACAGAGCGCAGACTACCTACAGGGGATCATACATACAGAGCAAGCTACCTACAGCAACCATTTTAACTCTAGGGGGCAGGCTACATAAAAAGGTCAAACTACCTACACTGGGGTGTTGCCCCAATCAATGGGGTAAACTACCTTCAGGGGTGGCCCCTACGTACAGTTGGGAAAACTACCTTCCGGGTAGCTACATACAGGATAAGTGCGTTATTGTTGTACCAGCAAAAAAAAAAATCTAAATATAACTGGAAAATTTGTGGAAAACAAGTTAAAACAGTCACATCTCAAAAAACTGAGAAATCGTGCTGGTCATTTAAAAATAAAGGAAATACTAGTTTCTTACATGCTGGGAGTTGTGGCTTTGCAACAGCCGGAGGTCCACAGTTTGGAGACCACTGCTTTGGAGCAATGGTGCAACTGTGGCGATTGCATGGAGAATGTATAGATTCTGGCAGCTTTGACCCCCTAATGATCTTCTCTGGGGGGGGGTACCCCTTCTTAGTGCATTTTTAATGGAAATCCTTATTTTACAGCTGCTTTGCTGTCTTGCAGATGGCAGGGATGGTAGATTGTGTCATTGGTAGACTCTGATGTGGTGCCCCTGTATATGTAATGCACGACTACTCCTTTTAAGGTGACTGTAGTGCGGTGAGCCTGTCAGTACACATTCATCCTCCCTGTCTGGGCCGGCCCACTTCATCTCTTGCTTTATTACCGTGAGAGCAGCACCTTACATCTCTCACCAAATGACTCATTTCCCCCAAGGAGTTATTTATCTTGGGTTCTATTAGTCGCCGCACGTGCCAAATAATACAAGGAGCACGTATAGTGGGCCGGCGGTGTGCACCCTGTCACCAGATGAGCCTCTTCCTCCTATTATATAACCGCTTATCTGGTCATAATGAGCCTATCTTGTAGGGTTAGTCCTGTACTGGTGGAAGGAGAAGATCAGCTGCTTCTGGCCACACCATTGTATGGGGCGTGCAGAGGTAAATTGGAGTATTTCAGGAGATACTTTTTTTAATTTAAATTTTTTTTAGAGCCATTGTATTGTCAAGGTAAGGCAGTGGTGTCCAATCTGTGGCCCTCCAGATATTGCAAAACTGCAACTCCCAGCATGCCCGGACAGCCGTTGGCTTTCTGGGCATGCTGGGAGTTGTAGTTTTGCAACATGTTGAGGGCCACAGTTTGGACACCTCTGGGGTAAGGCCAGGAATCTGTGCCATGGGTGTGATGGGAAGGATTTTTTTTTTTTTTTTTTTTAACACACTAGTACAGTGTGTGTGTGTGTGTGTGTGTGTGTGTGATATATATATATTTATCTATCTATATATCTATATATATATATATATATATATATATATATATATATATATATATATATATATATATCATTTTTAATGCATTGTAAACCATTAGTGTTTATGGTAATGTGTGCCAACCAGGATGCCTCCAGCTGTTGCAAAACTACAACTCCAAGCATGTCTGGACAGCCTTTGGCCCACAGCTGTTCCCGGGTACACTGCTGGAAGCTCTGCCACTGCTGTGCCAGCTATTATGCTTCCTATGACCAAGCACCCACAGCGCAGTGTGTTTATTTCCCCTGGACTAACTGTACCGTCCATTATAGTTCATATGGCTGTGGTGTGATGCCTGTTGCCTTATTTAGGGTTTATTGTGGTCTTTGTGACATATGTAAATACATTGGTTGCTTTTGGCGCTCTGTTATGCCTGGCTGCATACCTGCATGATGTTTCTCTGAGGAAGTCTCAGCGTCAGAATTTACAGGATGCTAGCATAGAAACGTGTTAAGAAAAGGCTTTACTTGTGCATGCTTTCCTTCATTATTCTTTGTGATGTATTTTGACTAACGGGAGCCCTCTGCTTATCTATGTCATGAGCTGTGACGTACTGACAGGCAAACCATTGTAATTGTCTTTGTGAACACTTACTTTGCTGTGTTTTTTTTTAACATGAGGGATTCATTAATTTGTGTGCTTTATTAGATTTCTTTTACAATTTTAAATATTATGATTAAAGGGGTAATCTGCAGAAAATTTTATATATAATTATAATTTTTTTTTTTATCATCTGGTGCCAGAAAGGTAAACAGATGTGTAAATTACTTCTATAAAAAAATAATCTTAATAGTTCCAGTACTTATCAGCTGCTGTATGCTCCACAGGAAGTACTTTTCTTTTTTTAATTTCCTTTCTGTCTGACCACAGTGCTCTCTGCTGACACCTCTGTCCATTTTAGGAACTGTCCAGAGAAGGAGCAAATCCCCATAGCAAACCTATCCTGCTTTGGGCAGTTCCTGACATGGACAGAGGTGTCAGCAGAGAGCACTGTGGTCAGACAGAAAAGAACTACACAACTTCTTGTGGAGCATACAGCAGTTAAAGGGGTTCTCCACCATAAGGTGATTTTAGTGCGTACCTGGATGATGGTAATGGACATGCTTAGGAAGGATCTGTGCTTGTCTTGGGGATAAATGGCTATGTCATGAGATTACCATAACACTGTGGCTAGCTTTTTGTGAACTTGTATTTCCTGTTTGACTTATGTTTTTTTGACTACAAATCCCACAATGCCATTTCCTCCGATTCACACATCAGCCACCCCACCCATTGAAACAAAAGACCTGTGGTTTTCAATCAGCTGTTGCATTAGTTGCCGATTGATCCTTCCACCCTTTAAAGCAGACAGGCTCCTTGTCACCAGCTGACTAGTGATGTCAAGTCTCGGCCACATTCCAAGCTGGGAAAAATCTGAGACAAGTCATTTTGTATGCTGGTAAAAATAAATAGTGGGGAGAAAATCGCAGAAGAATTGTGGCAGACAGAATGACTCCGCGGCCGACACGTCTCCTCTGTAGTTTTATGGGAGAGGCAGGGATGCAGCGTTCATGCCTTCCCTCCTCTCCCATAGGGAGTGGCAATGCCAGGGCCTGTTTGGGAGATCACGGGGGTCCCAGCGGTCGGACCCCCACAATCAAACACTTATACCCTATCTCGTGAATAGGGGATAAGTTGTTACCGCTGCAGATGTCCTTTAAAATAGAAGTCATTTACAAATCTGTTTAACTTTCTGGAACCAGTTGATTTAAAAAAAAAAATAAAAAATCCAGTTTTCCAATGAAGTACTCCTTAAAAACATTTTTGAATAGGGTACCTCAGTTCTAGTGACATGTCATTATAATTGATATTTATTTAGTTTCTTTTATGTGATTTAGACTTTAAATATTTTTTTTCCTCCTTGTTTCTAGTTTATGCCAGAGTTAGCTGCTGCTAAACAACCTGACAAGAAGTCTTCCAGCTCATACCCCATGCTCTGAAAACTGGACACACTTGTGTATTTGTCATGAAGATGGAGGCAGTCAGCAAGGATGAACAACTTCTAGACTCTGAAGTGCCTCCTCATGTCACCCAGGAGAAAGCGGACTCTCAGGCCGAAGAAGGAGCCCTAGATCTACAGACGCCTCCCTCTGTGAAAGATGGCGCTGAAGACGTCCCAGACTCTTCCGGACTCGCGTCAATGCCTTGCCTGCTGATGGAACTGAGAAGGGACTCATCTGAGTCTCAGCTGGCGTCTACGGAAAGCGACAAACCCACCACTGGCCGGGTGTACGAGAGCGACTCCTCTAACCACTGCATGCTTTCTCCTTCTTCCAGCGGACACCTGGCCGACTCCGATACATTGTCTTCCGCTGAAGAGAACCAGACGCAGCGTCCTCAAGCAATAACCGAAGGCTGCAACAATGCCAGCCAAGGAGCCGCCGTGGCTCGCAAGTCTCGGAGATCCCGGTCAGAGAGCGAAACCTCCACTATGGCTGCCAAGAAAAATCGCCAGTCTAGCGATAAGCAAAATGGTCGGGTCCCCAAGATTAAAGGTCACAGGAGCCAAAAGCACAAAGAGAGGATCAGACTGCTGAGGCAGAAGAGAGAGGCGGCCGCTCGGAAGAAGTATAACTTGCTGCAGGACAGTAGTACAAGTGACAGCGACCTCACCTGCGACTCGAGTACGAGCTCATCGGACGAGGATGAAGAGGTTTCAGGGAGCAGTAAGACAATCACAGCGGAGATTCCAGGTAAGATGTCTACCCTGACCTAATGCATTTATCAGCTAGACACCAGAGCTGACAATCTAACCATTCATTGATCTTTGTAGAGTCATGTGCTGATGTCCCCAGCTGTGTATTTCTGTAGTCTCCATTGAGTTACAAGAGAAGACTGGTGTAAACTCCTTCAGTCTAGTGACTTGCATCTTAGGACACATAAAGGCTCTTTACTATATGTCTCACACTTAAGATGCGGCTGGTTGTTGCAAGTCCAGTGCAGGCCGACTGGGGCACAAGTAGATATCGGGAATGGATTGTGCACGTGAACTGATTATTTGTTGACTCAACCATCTTTGCATCCAGAATTTTTAAAGATGAGCAATATATTTCTGTCTCTAGGGGCACTGCAGGGGAAAAAAGGCTTCAGTTTGGTTGTGGCCGGGCTCCTTGTTGTTGGTATTACAGTAGTTGATTTATTCTGCCCTTTCAGATCGGCCTTAATGGACATTTATCTATCTGGTTCCTATTAATGTTCTTCTCTCCCATCACAAATAGTGTCCCCCCCCATCATCACAGATAGTGGCCAATCACAGATAATGTTTCCCCCTGATAATATTCTCCCCCCATCACAGATAGGCCCCCCATCATCACAGGTAATGGTCCCCCCCCCCCCCCAAATCATCACAATGTCCGCCCCCATCATCACAGATATGTTCCGTCCCCCCGTCCCCCCCAATCACAGAAAATGTGATCCTCCCCGATCATAGATTTTCTTCCTTGGTTTAATCTTGAGACCAACATTAAGCACTGAAATGATTTTCAATTTATAAAACTACTTATTTTTCTTTTTTCTTTTTTTTTTCTTTACAATTTTTCCATAAAAATTGAAAGGTTTTTTTTTCCCCATGGGATTCAAAATTTCATGAAGTTGTAGATCTTAGTGTAACTAGACCACAGCTGCAGTAGGTTCCGTAGAGAATATCAGACAGGACTGGACTCGAGGTGAAGGAAATGAGCTGCTGCGAGGGGTCAGGAATGGATTACATGACTCCGTAAGCATCCTGGGAACTGAAGCATTGCTGATAGCAAAGTGATACATTTCCATATTTGTGACGTCTTGTCCCGTGGCATTGATTGGCTGCCCGGGGTCACGTGACATATAGCATGCCTATTGTGGACAGATACATAGAAGTACCAGGTCCCCCAGGGTATGAGACGCTTTAGTCTAAAGCAAGATTTTGTATAAAATTTTATAAAAGAATTAAAATTAAAAAAAATAAATAGAAATGTAAAAAATATTGAAAAAAATAAACTAATTTTACTAAATCAAATAAAATAGAGAGAAAGTAAAAAAAATCCTGTTAACAGGCTAGGGCAGTGTTCCCCAACCCGGGTGCTTCCAGCTATTGCAAAACTACAACTCCCAGGACATGCTGGGAGTTGTAGTTTTGCAACAACTGGTGGCAACCTGGTTGGGAAATGCTGGGATAGGGGTTAAGTGTTTAATCACAGGTAATTCAACTGCTGGATCCCCCATAATTAGAGATGAGCGAACTTTCAGTAAATTTGATTCGTTACGAACTTCTCGGCTCGGCAGTTGATGACTTATCCTGCATAAATTAGTTCAGCTTTCAAGTGCTCCCGTGGGCTGGAAAAGGTGGATACAGTCCTAGGAAAGAGTCTCCTAGGACTGTATCCACCTTTTCCAGCCCACCGGAGCACCTGAAGGCTGAACTAATTTATGCAGGATAAATCATCAACTGCCGAGCCGAGAAGTTCATGACGAATCGAATTTACTGTAAGTTCGCTCATCTCTACCCATAATCTTACACCCTGACCTCCACTTTCCGGTACATACTACTCAAGACAGTGACAGCGCGCTAAGCCACGAACCAACTGAGGTGGACACCAGTGTGGCTGGTAATAGTCAGAGCGAGCCATCACTGCCGAGACTAGGAAGGGATGGGGGTATTAGCGTTCAGCGGTAAAAGACTGCCCTGTTTTGGAGTCCATGCGGGATAGGGAATTATTTTTTTTTTAAATATATATTTAAATATATATATATATAAATATATATATATATATATATATATATATATATATCTGCAAAGGGGTATTTAATGTCAGTTGGAGTTATGGCTTCCCAGCGGACTGAGGGCCCTTGATCTGGGACATTTATTGCTTATCCTTTGACTATACCGTAAATGTCCAGATGATAAAAGGGTGAGATGTTGCCTGGAGGGAAGAGTATGTGAATCACGTGAGCGTGTCCTTATAATCCCATTGTAGATTAACAGGAGTCACAAATGTGTTATGTCAAGATGACTTGTGTTTTGGATGAGGTAATCTCCACCAACACATTTCTTTATCCTGCCTTAACCAGAGCGACCAGATTCCAGATGACGTGTCTGCATCTCCTGCAGGCGTCATTGACCAGTCATTCCATGTTAAGACTGAGCCGGCCATTGAGCAGAACAGGTGACGTACTGTACAGGGGAACCACCAGCATGTGGTTATACTGCTAGGAAATAGCTTTCTAAAATTGGCCCTCTTAGACTTGTCTTGGTATTTTTGCATGTATTAAAATAAGTTACAATACAGCATGTACAAGTAAACTACCAGAGAAGAGTCACAAGTGTATGCATAAAGCACGTGCTCTCTAACTACTTTTTATACATAATAATTAAACACACACTTCTGACAGGGACATGTTTGTACAAACTAATAAAGTATAACTTTAGTGTAGCTTTAATGTTTGATTTCACCCTGTGAATTAAAGTATCACATACAAATCCACAGGATAGGGAATAAGTTTTAGATCGCGGGGGGTCAAACAGCTGGGACCCCCGCGATCTCCTGTATGGGGTCCCCGGCTCTTTCGGGAACAGTGTTACGACCACCCCCCCCCCCCCCCCCCCCCCAATGAAGCGATGGCAGACAGGCCCCCTTCATATATCTTTATAAGAGAACCGAAGATAGCCGAACGGCTCTCCCATAGAGCTACATGGAGGGGGCATGTTGGTCACCATTTCGTGCAGGGATCGGGACGTTCTGTTCCCTGGGAGGGCCGGACCCATATGTTTAAGAATATAACTACTATAATACTGCCTCCTATATACAAGAATATAACTACTATAATACTGCCCCCTATATACAAGAATATAACTACTATAATACTGCTCCTATATACAAGAATATAACTACTATAATACTGCTCCTATGTACAAGAATATAACTACTATAATACTGCTCCTATATACAAGAATATAGCTACTATAATACTGCCCCCTATATACAAGAATATAGCTACTATAATACTGCCACTATGTACAAGAATATAACTGCTATAATACTGCCTCCTTATATAAAAGAATATAACTACTATAAAAGTCCAAGAAAAAAAGAAAAAGTGGGACCAAATAGCAAATATCCCTGTAAAATATTGAGATCCTGAGGCAATACAATCAGGGCTATCCAGAAGATTTGAAGCACTGCCGTACCTGGGGGTGCAGGTGTGATATCAAAAGTCATCAAAATCGGGAAGAAGAAAGTGAAAAGACCGCACTCACCCACTGTACTCGCTGGTGGATTGTAGATTTATTCAGAATGCAAAAAACTATTCCATATGGTGGAGGACGTGGAGGGGAAAAAAAGCCAAACGGACTAGTTTCGCGCCAGCCGGCGCTTTCTCTGACTGGGCTACATCAGCTGGCAGGAAGGGGAGGGAATTTCAAACGCCGAGACTGATGACGTAGGGGTATGCGAAAAAATTAAAGTTAATAAACACCTGGGCGTACATTCAAAATTATTATAAAAAGTGGAGAATAAAATAAAATAAAAAAAAAATAAAAAATAAGGACAAAAAGAACGGGCGGACTAGAAAAAATAATGCGAATTTATAAAAAAAACGCTGAGATCTTGCCGGTCATTCAGTCCCATTCCTTCTAATGCTTTACTGCTTTAATGTTTATTAACTTTCATTTTTTCACATACCCCTACGTCATCAGTCTCTGCGTTTGAAATTCCCTCCCCTTCCTGCCAGCTGATGTAGCCCAGTCAGAGAAAGTGCCGGCTGGTGCGAAACTAGTCCGTTTGGCTTTTTCCCCTCCACGTCCTCCACCATATGGAATTGTTTTTTGCATTCTGAATAAATCTACGATCCACCGTGTACAGTGGGTGAGTGCGATCTTTTCACTTTCTTCTTCCCGATTTTTATATAACTACTATAATACTGCCCTATATACAAGAATATAACTATTATAATACTGCTCCCCTATGTACAAGAATAGAACTACTATAATACTGCCTCCTATATACAAGAATACAACTACTATAATACTGCTCCTATATACAAGAATATAACTACTATATTACTGCTCCTATATACTAGAATAACTACTATAATACTGCTCCTATATACAAGAATATAACTACTATAATACTGCTCCTATGTACAAGAATATAACTACTATAATACTGCTCCTATATACAAGAATATAACTACTATAATACTGCTCCTATATACAAGAATATAACTACTATAATACTGCCTCCTATGTACAAGAATAAAACTACTATAATACTGCCTCCTATGTACAAGAATAAAACTACTATAATACTGCCTCCTATGTACAAGAATAAAACTACTATAATACTGCTCCTATGTACAAGAATATAACTACTATAATACTGCCTCCTATGTACAAGAATATAGCTACTATAATACTGCTCTCTATGTACAAGAATATAACTACTATAATACTGCTCCTATATACAAGAATATAACTACTATAATACTGCCTCTTGTATACAAGAATATATATACTCAAAAAAGGATTCTCAAATCTTGTAGTGTGGGGCTACGAAGAGAATCTCTTGCTCTGGATCTGTTCTGTCCTATATAGAGACAACACAAATATGAGTGAACCCTGTAATGCCTAATTTCACCTCTTTGGGCCTACAGCCAGGTTTCCCCACATATTCTACCTTCTCTGTAGGGGTTGCAGCAGGGGGGACAGTTTGATTGATCTTGTCAGTATAAGGGTACCTTGTAACCTTCCATAACAATGATCATTAAACTGGGCCTACAGGTGTTGCAAGACTACAACTCACAGCAAACAGCTATTCTGACCTGCTGGGAGCTCTATCTGTAACCCTTGACCTGGTGACCGTGGGCGGTGAGACAGCTCTCATATTTGGTTTTCAGTCCTGAGACTGGGCCCATAATCCATCATGGATTCAGAAGATTTTACAACCTAATTTTCGGATGCATTTGGTTGACTCAACGTTCAGTTCAGGTGTGTTCCCGAGCTCGGCCTATTTATGTCAGTGTGTCCTCTGATCTTTTTATTGCACTTATAGTTTATACTAAAGCATTACCTTGTTAGATGATCCATGAGGTTGCATTATGTCTTTTTTATTTTATTTTTTTTTAACCTGTCGATTGTGCGGAGATAAAAAATTGGCGTCCCATATACCAAACTAGTTCTGTGCGTCCTATTGGTGTTCATACTAAGGCATGTTTACTCTGGATGAACACAGCTTGATATGTTGTCTGCTTGCTTGCTTTTATGTTTTCTTACCCAATTGGCCCTCAATGTCTTTAAAGCTGGCTTCAACCGTGCTGGGGGATCTGCAGGAACGCCCAGGGATATTCCAAGATTGCTTGAAAGGGGCACCGTGTGGGATAGGAACTGCATAGGCAATGTCCTGGAAGAAGCTATGAACTGTTTTGCAGAGATGCAGAGACAGACAGAGGAGAAGTTCCGTATGTGGATAGAGAAACTGACCCGACTAGACACAGACGAGGAGAGTAAGCAGCAGCTGGAGCCCGGCGACACCAAGCTGCACCTAGGCGGCCAGAGCTTTACGCCAAGCAGCTCATCGAGTACATTTGTGGCAGGGCAGGAGAGTCCCACCTTCCCCCAGCAGGCTCTCGGCTCGTACGTCAGTTACCAGAATGTTGACACCTTAGAGTTCCCTCCATCTGCATTAAATAACAATTTCCCAGACACCTTCCCAGAAAATGGTAACAACATAACCGATCAAGAAATTAACCAGTCCTAATCACCACCCACCCCTAAATAAATTCTCATTGTTCTCGAATTGCACTAAACGACGGCCCTCTTACCGCAGTTGAGTCTCTTACGAAAAACACCAAGGGGGCTGATGGTTAACCAAGTCCTTCTACCAAAGCTTGGCTGAATGCAGAATGTTGTTGTAAAAAAACATATTTGTCTGCACCATTTGCATGCCTCCCCACCTGACGGAGGGATGAAATTTAGAAAAAGCTATCTTATACATCAGGGCAAATGAACAATGTCTTTTGAACCCTATTGATACCAATATATATGCTGTTCTAATATGATGCAGATGGAGTATTTTGACAGAGACCCTACAAAGTATTATAATTTTTATGCAAGTAGATGTAGGTCCGGTCCATACATCGCTTCCCGCGTCACGACTATACTACCCCTTCCCCTGTAACATTTCTCACCCGGTGTGTGCCTCAATAAGATGCCTCCTTTTTATAGACTGTATGAAATGTATTAGAATTTCCTGTTGAATATATAAAGAATGTTCTGTACTATAACCTGCTTTCTTAAGTTTACTGTCTGTAATGTCTCTGCTACCTAAAGAATGTTTTTTTTCTATTCTCTATGTAAAGTTCAATAGCATATACAAGTGGCCCGTGGGTTCTCCACAGGTCCTGCCTGCCTTGCTGTAGACCGGTGTTACCCCAACCTGGGTCTCTCCAGCTGTAGCAAAACTGCAATTACTATCATGCCCCGACAGATTCAGCTGTCAGGACGTGTAGGGAATTATAGCTTTTTGAAGAGCTTGAGACAGGTTGGTAAATACTGCCACAGAATATTGTGGTCACCTGATACTGAGCCTCCAGAAGAGTGTTGTTCCTGGCATAACATGTTCCTGCTTCACTTGTTTTATCAAGTCCTTGTGTCCTGAGAATGCATGGAAACCTTTACTAAATGGGGATAATTTTTAGTACTTTTCTATGTGATCAAGTCAATGACTCAAAATGTATAAAGAAAGCCTTAAAGGGTACCTGTCAGCTCCATATCATGCTCAGCTGCGAAAGGGGAGATAAAACAAATGATACTGGTCTCTTAGCCGATGGCTACAAAGACTTAAAATCTCCTTTTACTTCTATGCTCGAGTTGTAGAGACTGGGTTAAGCTGCAGCATACATAGACCTCATTTACTGCCTGTACATCAATTATGCAGGGGAGGGAGGGGGAGGAAGAAGGCAAGCATGCTGTCTAGCTCAGCACCGCCTCTGTTGTATTTAAACTTGCAAGGAAAACATATTTTCATAACTTTGCAAACAGCCATCAGCTAAGACAGGTATCATCTGTTTTAGCTATTTGAGAATTATATAGAGCTGACAAGTTCTCTTTAACGGTCACCATTGTGCACAGATTCCTAGAAGGAAGATTCTACTTCAACAGGAGGTACTATTGGGTCTCTAGTCAGTGCCCCAATGGCTTCGTTTGCAATTGGAGCCAAGTGATTTAGAGTTGCTTGGAAGATTGCTGTTGCCTCTTCTCTTTGGAGATCACTGGACCATGTGATTTTTTTTGGACAGGTCAGCAGATAGGATGACCTCCTTTTGACAGATTCCCATCTTGGAGCCTTCTCTGAGGAACATAATTTATTCCAAGTTTTTTGAAGCACTTCTGTGACTCCACTTTTCAGTCCGTTTTCCCACTTCCACTTGTCTGCATTCATCATTGTATTCGTCATTTTTAGGACATGTGCACCCCTGCTGGTCCAGTGTCTACACCAATCCTTCTCGGGTGGTGTGCCTTCTATTTTACATCGGAGACCTGGACAAACCTCAGTCAGGAAGCCTGCACCAGTAAGCCTAAATACACTCTACCCCAGAAACAGCAACTCGCTTACATAGGCTCTCTAGTATCGCAGCTCATCCCAATTTTAGTGAAAGGCTGAAGTGTAATACCGGACACCGCCTATGGATTAAAGTAGTGCTATTTCACCTTTGTGTATCTATGGAATATGGCAGGATTCCCACGGTGCGACCGGACCACCACCTCAGGGGTTAAAGACAAATTACTTTACCTCCAATGCAACAAGTTTCTCTGCTCAATGGCCACTTTGTCAGGCAATCGGCCATGATGAAGCTGCCATTAAGTCGAGAAACATGTTTCACTGTGGTTAGTTTGTGTGTTACGCTGTGTGGTGGTCCGGTCAGCGAAGCGGAAATCATGCCATGTTCCTAAGTCCCAACACCCCTTCCCAAAATATCACTGCTACTATTCTGGGACAGGAAGACTACAGAAGGACCGCATTTTAGCCATTGCTCCTTAATACTATTGTTGTGTATGGTTTGCACAACTCCATTGGGTCTGCGTGATTGTAGAGTTCCCGTTTACACTATCTTTATTTATTACACTATGGAGCTCTATCCATTTATCCTCTAGATGTCTGTATTTTGTCCCTTTTCCCCAGTAGTTAGAATAGAGCTGCCCAGGATAGTTTCTGCAGTTTCCTCTTAGTCTTCTTTCCAGAAATACATTTTAGACAGAACTGGCAGGAAATGCCTGGATATGCATTCATGTTGGTTTTGCTGCTGCTTTTATTTGCATTACAGTTTTATGTTCATTGTTAGACATTTTTGAATATTTTTTTAAATCCCATATTTGTTTCTTTGATGGCCTATCCACAGAAGAGGTTATCAATAGCTGATAAGGGTCCTTCAGTTGTCTCACCATTTGGCTCTTTGTCAGTGCTGTGGCTTCATGTATACAGTAGATAGTGGCCTTAGTGTGTTACTGCACCTCAGCTGTGGAGCTGCAGTAACCCAGCACAGCCACTACACAATGTATGGCGCTGTCTGCTTCTGCCTCTTTTTCCTGACCTATCCTAATCTGGTAAAATCTTTTTTTTTTTTTTTTTTTTTAAATAAATATATGAAAATAGAGCAGTCTTTAACCATTGACAGATCCTTCAGTAAATGTGCACGTACAAATCACCGGACTTGTATCTATGCATACAGGACAGAGACGTGTCAGAGTGGTTTTACATACAGATTTGCAGAAACCATTTCTGAATCTAAACAAAATCTGCCCCATACATGTGAATGTGGTTATTTCTGCATTCAAATGATCAGGGCATTAGAAACATTTCTGCAAAAGATCTGGAGCTTGTTTACTACAGAGGCAATCGCCAACAACTTTTACTAAAGTTTGTTCCCACCTTACTTGAGTGACTTGGTGAAGTACAGATTTAATGCAGTTTTTTATTATCATTATTTGTGTTTATTTTAGTGCACAAAAAACTTTTTTTTTTTCCATAGGTCCTTGAGATGTATGTTCGTTCCTCTTCAGCAGCTGGCATGTTCTCACATATTAGGGGAGATTTATCAAAACCTGTCCAGAGCAAAACTTGCGGAGTTGCCCAGAGCAACCAGTCAGATTAAAGGAGCCTCCTGATGGCTAGTCTCCAGCCTTTCTGTGTAATATCCTGAACGATCTTCTAAGCTCATTTATGACAAGAACAGAGAAAACAGATTGTACTCTGAACCAAACAGAGCAGTCTGTACTTTATGGGGGAACACACAGGCTTCAGAAGAGAAATGCAGCAAATTTTGGGGAAAATAAACTTTCATTGCAAAATATAGTACAATGCAATAAGGAGTCCATGGGCTTTAAAGGGGTACTCCACTGGTAAACATTTTTTTTTAAATCAACTGGTGCCAGAAAGTTAAACAGATTTGTAAATCACTTCTGTTACAAAATCTTATATCTTCCAGTACTTTTTAGGGGCTGTATACTAAAGAGAAATCCAAAGAAGAAATGCATTTCCTCTGAGGTCATGACCACAGTGCTCTCGGCTGACCTCTGCTGTCCATTTTAGGAACTGTCCAGAGAAGCATATGTTTGTTATGGGGATTTTCTCCTGCTCTGGACAGTTCCTAAAATGGACAGCAGAGGTCAACAGAGAGCTCTGTGGTCATGACATCAGAGGAAATGCATTTCTTTTTTGGATTTCTCTTTAGTATACAGCCCCTAAAAAGTACTGGAAGGATTAGGATTTTTTAATAGAAGTGATATACAAATCTTTTTAACTTTCTGGCAACAGTTGATTTTTTTTAAAAAAATTAGTTTTCCACGGTAGTACCCCTTTAATCCTTCCGGTACTTATCAGCTGCTGTAAGATCCACAGGAAGTTATTTTCTTTTTGAATTTCCTTTCTGTCTGACCACAATGCTCTCTGCTGACATCTGTCCATAACAGGAACTATCCATAGTAGGAGCAAATCCCCATAGAAAACCTATCCTACTGTGGACAATTCCTAAAATGAACAGAGGTGTCAGCAAAGAGCACTGAGGTCAGACAGAAAGGAAATTCAAAAAGAAAATAACTTCCTGTAGACCATATAGCAGCTGAGAAGTACTGGAAGGATTAAGATTTTTTTAATAGAAGTGACATACAAATCTTTTTAACTTTCTGGCACCTGTTTATTTAAAAAAAAAAAAAAAAAAAAAAAAGTTTTTCGGTGGAGTACCCCTTTAATACTCTGGCAGAGCATTTTCTTGTGTGCTCATAATCATCGCCTGCTGAGTATTGCACTTTGTATGAGCTGTCAAGAATTAGGAGGGAAGAGAAATGAAAACTGGTCTGATGACCTCTCTGGGCCACAAAAAGCAGGTTCTATATAAATGTTGTTTTTTTTTTTTTTTTTTAACAACCTTAATTAATTTTGAAATTATAATACTGCCCCCTGTGGACAAGAATATAACAGCTAGAATACTGTACAAGAATATACTATAAATATTTGTTCCCTATGTACAAGTATATAACTGCTAAAATGTTTTATGTATAAAAATATAGCTACTATAACACTGCCCCTTATGGACAAAAAAAATATAGTATAATACTCATAGATAAGATTAGAACTACTGTATTGCAGCCCTCAATGACTTGTATGGACTAGCATCATACGAAGTAACTAGAGCCGCCCATGCACATCATATTAAAATCGACAGAACCCTGCAGAATTGACCATCTATTGCAGTGTTTCCCAACCAGGATGCCTCCTGCTGTTGCAAAACTACATCTCCCAGCATGCCCAGAGAGCCGAAGGCTGTCTGGGCATACTGGGAGTTGTAGTTTTGCAACAGCTGGAGGCACCCTGGTTGGGAAACACTCATCTAATGTGTATAGAGGCCTCCTTACTTTACCTTGTTTGGAGAGAGAATGGTCGGCCATTTTGGGTTTCAGCATGACAGATCCTTTTATGCTTGGGGAGAAGATTCACTTTATGGGGGGAATTGGAAGAGATAGCTGCCAGCTGAACCAATGTTAGGTCAACAGCGATCAAAAATGTAACACACACACACACACATCTTGTAACTCGTACTCCCCTTACTGATCCCCCAGTAATCTACACAAGGCCGGCTTGTCACCTGGTAGAGAAGAGACAAGGAGGGCCAGAATTTTAGGGCAACCAAAGCCTATATACCCCCTATTGGTGGATGTTTGCTTTATTAAGCGGAGCTCCAAATGGAAAGTTTCCGCAGAGAGCTGAGGGCACGCCATATAAAAACACTGAACACGACTCCATTGATAGTTTCAGCTGTAAACGCTGATCTGCTTGGGATTCAGACAAAACAGCCCAAATTGTATAAAGGGACAATCCACTATGTAGATGCATCTATCCTGGAAAGCAAAGCAGCTGCCACACACTCCAGTGCTGTATTGCTTTGAGTTGTCTTCTACCTTCATCCACATAGACCCACTGATGTATTGCTTCATAAAGAGCTGAATCTTCTGAGCTTTGGCCCCACCCCCTTAATGATGTCACCACCTCTGACTTTGCCTGTCATATACACATGTCATATATACGTATATATCCTTATCGGGACATTTAGGGAGAATAAGGTGTGCTTACAGCATGCTGCCTTGCGCTGAGCAGTGCCACAGGCAGAGGAGCAGACAGGAAATCAATGCAGCAGGCACTGCAACCTCACTGCGATAGTCTGCTGCGAAAAAAAAGATGTTTTGCCATAGCTCTGAATAGAGAACTGGCAGGATTGCTTAAGGGAAAGGGGGGGGGGGGGGGTGGTAAGCAGAGTGGGAGAACTGTGATAAGGCGCTGAGGGAAAGAAAGCCCATGCATTCTGGGAATTGTAGTACTCAGTAACCAGGAAGTACGAGACCAAGACCCCAAAAACAAGTAGATTTTGGTGGTTTCAGAACAGGGGCAGACAAGTAAGCAATGCTAAATGCTTCTGTAGCATTTTACATTTGTTTACCTCATGTTGGCGTACCCTGTTAAAGGGGTACTCCGCCCCTAGTCATCTTATCCCCTATGCAAAGGATAGTGGATAAGATGTCTGATCGCCACGGTCCCGCTGCTGGGGACCCCGGGAATCGCCGCTGCAGCACCGCGCTATCATTACTGCGCAGAGCGAGATTTCTCTGCACGTAATGACGGGCAATACAGGGGCCGGAGCATCGTTGCGTCACGGCTCCGCCCCTCGTGACGTCACGGCCCACCCCGTCAATACAAGTCTATGGGAGGGGGTGTGGCGGTCGTCACGCCCCCTGCCATAGACTTGCATTAAGGGGACGGGCAGTGTTGTCATTAGGGGCGGAGCCATGACGTCACGCTGCTCCGGCCCCTGTATCGCCCGTCGTTACGCACAGAGCAAACTCGCTCTGTGCAGTAATGATAGCGCAGTGCCACAGCGGCGATCCCCGGCAGCGGGACTGCGGCGATCTGACATCTTATCCCCTATCCTTTGGATAGGGGATAAGATGCCAGGGGCGGAGTACCCTTTTAACATCTGTGTGACACAAACCTATTAACACACGCGTGTACACTGTGAGGGTGCATTCACATCATGATTTTGCTATAGGGTTACCGTGTACAGTTTTGTATAAGAAAACTAACAGTCATATAGGAAACCATATACATAGACCTCCCATGCGAAAACCTGCAACAAGAAGAATCCGGTACACAAATCTGCAGCTGTAACTGTTTTGTGACCTGTTAGTATATGGACCTAGTGCTGCGCGGTATGACCAAAAATGTATATCATGGTATTTTTCTAAATTATGGCGGTTTCGCTGTATTTAACGGTATTTCGGGGGTGGTCCTCAGTAGAGTTTCAGGTGGTCGGGGGTCCTCACCATGGTACCTGGAGTCTCGGTCAGACCGCCTGGTAACTCTCCTCAATGGCTCTGCAGTTCTGCTCGAGTTTCCTGCGCCAACCCTGAAGTCACGTGCTCGCTGGGAGTTGTAGTCCCCTCCCAGCTACTCAGTCAGTTCAGTGCGGCTTGGACTACACTTCCCAGAGATGCTGAGCGACTGGACGTTTCACGCATTGGAGTTGGTTGCTATGGAAATGGTATTGCTGCATTTGAAAAATTCATATCGTAAAGAGAAAACAGTTATTCGGAATGAATCGGTATTCCACCCAGCACTATATGGACCGTGTACTTTTTTTTTTTTTTTTTTTTTTATATTAACGTCAGTGAAAAACGGATGGGTCTAATGTGGCATATGGTTTTTGGGATATGTTTTTATTTATTTATTTATTATTTTTTTTTTTTTGCACATGGCATACCACACATACTTTCCTTGAAATTTTTACTTTATTGCAAGAAAGTGTTAATTAAAAAAAAAGTATAAATTCAAAACACATGGGGACTTATCAAAACCTATCCAGAGGAGAAGTTGCTGAGTTGCCCCTTAGCAACCAATCAGATCTCTTCTTTCACTTTTGAAAAGGCCATTTTTGCTATGGGCAACTAAACAACTTTTCCTCTGGGCAGGTTTTAATCTCTCCCATGCTGTTAAAACTGTATGCAGTTTAGATTTATAGCGCACGTTTGCAAAATCATGATGTGAATGAAGAAAATAGAAAAGGTACGGTGCTCAAAATGTTATGGATTCGGTATCTCAAATATTAGATTTAATAAAGGCATTATCACAGTAAAAGAGCTGTCCGATAAGCCACAAGGCCCTTGTGGATAACTACAGGCTATACAATAAAACACAATCTTAAAAATAACTAAAATATAGGAATATATAGTGGGGATTACTGCTGCTATAGTATAAAGTGCATGATAGTGGCCATCCAATAGCTTAAGAGATCTTATAGCACTTATAATCAATAGGGCATTATGCCACTTGTAGTCCTTGTGTATAAAATGGTTCTCTTAATATGTATAGTCTTAGAAAATGTTAGTTTTTATGCCCATCCACGTTCTTTTTGTGGCAAAACTGAAACACATTCTTTCTCCAGCAAGAGAATATTAAGTTGGCAGTCTATGGTGGGCAGCAGTAATATTCCCTCACTGTATAATGGTATAAACAGGCTGGACGTGTTTCACGACCACCATAGGTCCTTTCTTCAGCAGCGGGGGTATATAGATATCTTAATATTAGGGATCGACCGATTTTGGACATTATCTGGATCGACAATTACCTTGCCAATATGCCGTGAATGCCCGTACTGTGAGCACCGAACCATTTCTGTTTTTCTATATATATTTTCAACACTAAGGGTATAAGTGTTTTATAATGGGTTTTTTGCTCAGTTTAAGGTGAGCACAACACACATTCATTTACAAACATATATAGAGTGTGGCACCCTTTCTCTGCCAGATTCCTCTTGTGTAGCAAGGTGAACACAGCAGGACAGGCTGATCCAGCCAACAGTGATGGGAAGACGCTGGAGCCTTGTTCTTGCCCCTTGGTTTCCTCTCCACTGTTGTCACGCCATCTACTGGTGAAAGGTGGACATCATATGTGTAATGTTCATGTGCAGATGGTAGGCAGCATTACGTACACACTGTAGATGTCCATGGGCCTTAGAAGGAAGGGGGAGGGGGAGTTTTATCAAAACCTGTCCAGAGGGAAAGTTGTGGCGTTGCCCATAGCAACCAATCAGATCGCTTCTTTCATTTTGCAGAGGCTTTGTTAAAAATGAAAGCGATCTGGTTGCTATGGGCAACTCCACAACTTTTCCTCTGGACAGGTTTTGAGATGCCCATAGCAACCAATCAGGTCGCTTCTTTCATTTTGCAGAGGCCTTGTTAAAAATGAAACAAGCAATCTGATTGGTTGCTATGGGCAACTCAGCAATTTTTTCATCTGGACAGGTTTTGATAAATTTCCCCCATGGAGTATAGACACATGGGTTATGTTTCAAACATGTAACCTCCTCCTTGTGTATGTCTCTGTTGTATTGAGGTATTTATTATAGGGGAACTGAACTTTTTATACCGACTAAGCTACTGTCTCTATGTACTACTTGCAGAAAATATATCTCTCTCTCTCTTTATATACTTTTTTTTGTACGCACATATATGTGCGCTTAAAAAATTATAATATTAAAAATATATATATTTATATTCATTTTTTATTTTTTTTGTGTGCACATATATATATATATATATATATATATATATATATATATATATATACGCACAAAAAATAAAAATTACTATAATATAAAATATATATTCATTTTTTTTTCTGCGCGCATATATATATGTGCACAAAAAATTATAATATAAATATTTTATATACATCTCAATTAAGAAAAGCAGTGTGCATTGGAGCACTCACCTCGGACACCAGGTAGCTTCTTATTTCAAAGTTGCTTTTATTTCGTGCTCATCATGTAACAAAAAGGCAGGGAGGTGGGTAGAGATGACATATAGGCGAGTGGGTATTTTATATTGCAATTTTTTTTTTATTTTTATTTACTTTTTTTGGGCGCATATATTGTATGAGGCAGTGTTTCCCAACCAGGGTGCCTCCAGCTGTTGCAAAACTTCAACTCCCAGCATGCCCGGACAGCCGTTGGCTGTCCGGGCATGCTGGGAGTTGTAGTTTTGCAACAGCTGGAGGCACCTTCGTAGGGAAACACTGGTAATCCTGCCTGTCCACTGCTGTTTAAAGGGCTCATTCCCCCTGCAATATCGCTCCTGATTATATCCCTACATTTCGCGCCAGACATGGAAGTGGATCCCAGCCACCCCCTTAATTCCCATACGGTGTGGGACATGGGGGGAGTACGGAGCTATATAGAATTCTTCACTTGAGATGAAAGTGCGGCTGTAAAGTGTTAATGCATTTCATTGTGTAACATAAAAGAAACCCTGTAACTTTATTCTGTAACTAGTGTACCTTAGTATAAATAAATATACATGATGTCTACCCTGGTGTCAGACTGATTTACTGGCCTCTGCGGTGCTGTTCTATACAGGTTAGGGTCCCTCTTTATACTATGTGATTGTGTTTAGGAAACAAGATATAACGTTCTAGAAACTGTCCCTCCAAGATGTTGCAAAACTACAACTCTGCTGTCCGGGCATGCTTGGAGTTGTAGTTTTGCAACATTTGATGGGGGGAGGGATGGAAATCACTGTTCTAGAACAATCACAACCCCAGATAGTTCTAGTATGTGGTATGGTTGTGTGATGTTACGTGGTCTGCGGCTGCAACGTCATGCTGGGAGTTGTAGTCCAGGAACAGCTGGGGAACCACTGCTTGCAGACCACTGGCTTGGTAAAGGAAGGCAGAGCCAATGACTTGTGTCTGTATCTTTTATATGCTGAAAACAATGTGTTAAGATGTAACTTAATGTTTCCTCCTTATGATACATTCTGCTTCTGTACAATGTGTTTATAAAGATTGTTGTTGAAGTTATTGTACTGTTAAAGGGCATGTCCACCTCTGCCGGGTTACCTATAGAATGAAGCTACATAAAGAGGGCACAGACTCTGTATAAGGAATCTTTGTACATGGTGACCCCAACAGCAGAATAGTGAGTACAGCTCTGGAGTATAATACAGGATATAACTCAGGATCAGTACAGGATAAGTAATGTAATGTATACACAGTGACCCCACCAGCAGAATAGTGAGTACAGCTCTGGAGTATAATACAGGATATAACTCTGGATCAGTACAGGATAAGTAATGTAATGTATGTACACAGTGACCTCACCAGCAGAATAGTGAGTACAGCTCTGAAGTATAATACAGGATATAACTCAGGATCAGTACAGGATAAGTAATGTAATGTATACACAGTGACCCCACCAGCAGAATAGTGAGTACAGCTCTGGTGTATAATACAGGATATAACTCAGGATCAGTACAGGATAAGTAATGTAATGTATGTACACAGTGACCTCACCAGCAGAATAGTGAGTACAGCTCTGAAGTATAATACAGGATATAACTCAGGATCAGTACAGGATAAGTAATGTATATACACAATGACCTCACCAGCAGAATAGTGAGTACAGCTCTGGAGTATAATACAGGATATAACTCAGGATAGGTACAGGATAAGTAATATAATGTATGTACATAGTGACTCCAGCAGAATTGTGAGTACAGCTCTGGCGTATAATACATGATATAACTCAGGATCAGTACAGGATAAGTAATGTAATGTATGTACACAGTGACCCCCCCACCAGCAGAATAGTGAGTACAGCTCTGGAGTATAATACAGGATATAACTCAGGATCAGTACAGGATAAGTAATGTAATGTATGTACACAGTGACCTCACCAGCAGAATAGTGAGTACAGCTCTGGAGTATAATACAGGATATAACTCAGGATCAGTACAGGATAAGTAATGTAATGTACACAGTGACCCCACCAGCAGAATAGTGAGTGCAGCTCTGGAGTATAATACAGGATATAACTCGGGATCAGTACAGGATAAGTAATGTAATGTACACAGTGACCCCACCAGCAGAATAGTGAGTGCAGCTCTGGAGTATAATACAGGATGTATCTACGTATTAGTAATGTATGTACAAAGTTCCTTTTTTTTATGTAGATTTATTCTATATGTCGGGCTCTGTTCACATCTGCATTGTGGCTTTCGTTGGGGTTTATAATCGGGGGTCCATTGGGTTTTGTCCATCATTAATATGACAAATAGTTCTGTTCTTCCTACCAAAGTGACAGAATCTGCAGCAGAGGCTCTAATATAGTCTCGAGGACATATGTGAACTGAGCCCACATTGTATACTATGAGAGGTGGACACTCCCTTTGAATCCTGTTCTCACAAAGGAATTGCAGGGGGGTCTCTTTGCCTTTTGTATACCCCATATATTTCTGAAGTTGCATTTGGGGGGGTTGCATGCTCTGACTCTGTATAGAAGTGTCTGCTTCCTCTGTACACGTGATTTATGATAAGTCATGAGCTTTTCTGTTTGGGAGTGTGGAAGATACCAGAGTGCAGTTAATACTGATGAAGAATTGACGTAGCCCCCTCCCTTTCCAAGTCTATCCTCTGGGTAGGTGGTAAAATCTCAATCACTCTGCATGTATATACATTTCGGATACATTTTTTGCATGAATGTACATGTAGGAGTGGTACAATTTTGACTTGATCTTTTGCCTTTTTATATCCAACATGCAGAGTAATTCCGTATTTTCATCAATTACATTGAATTTCTTAAATCCTAGCCATGCAAATTACAAAGAAAATTAAAATGATGACTGCATGTAAAGTGTAACCGCGCAGCCGGAGAGGGGGGTTACACTGCTGAGCACACGGCGTGCGCCGTGTTCCTGATCGGCTTGTCAATATTGTACTTGACCCTTGTATCTTCTGCACTGAGCTAATGTCACTGAGATGGATGTTGAAGCTAATACACACCCCGCAGTTCTGAGGTCGGCCGTCAATCTAGCTGCACAATGCACAGAGCGCCCCCTAGCTTTGACTATTGACATCTAAATTTGCAATTCACGTTTTGAAATTTTTTAAAAGTGTTTGTTTTTTAGGACAAAATTGTTTACAGATTTTAAGTTTTGGTCTATTTTTATTTTTATATTCGCCTCCTTTTCTTTCCTGAGCTCCTTACACATTGTTAGTGGTCATCCTTGGAATCTGACAAGTTTCCCCAAAAAGTCAGACATGTGACCCGCTGGCAGATCTAAATTCCCAGAATGCATTGCCCTGTTGACAGTGACCCAGCCAAATTTTCCATTTGGCCTAAGTCCTGAATGTAGAAGATGGTATCGTGATCATGTAGACTACGAACAGCATGCTTATTGTAATGATGTCTCCCAGAATGCTTTGTGTGGGGAGAGGATGTGATGTCTGTCAGCTCTAAGTTGATGGGTTTCATGAACATATGTGCAGGCTTTCGAATGCAGCTCTGGATGTGACTGGAGGATATAACAATCTTGCTAGACCACAATGGACGTTCAACAGTCTACATTGCACATAAAGGTGGAAATACTGGACGGCCTCTAGATGGGATTAGATGACTAAAGTGGAACAGAGACCAGAATATTTTTGGTATCATTTATGGCTTTAAAATTTGCTCCTATTTTTGCATCATCATAGACATGTGATGTAGGGCAGGTGGCATTATCCACTTGTATTCGTGATGCCAGGGCTTGGTTTATCCTCAATACCACCCGAAGCTTTACCGCTGGATCCTGCGCTATGCACTGGGGCAATATTGACTCAGATGCCAAGTTACAGATAACGATAGCTTTACTGAGTGACACATGGTACAGTCTATACAGTTCAGCCAGGGCCCAAAGAGGTGACCAGTGACTTCAGAGACTTTAAAGGGGTACTCCGGTGAAAACCTTTTTTCTTTTAAATCAACTGGTGGCAGAAAGTTAAACATATTTGTAAATTACTTCTATTAAAAAATCTTAATCCTTCCAGTACTTATTAGCTGCTGAATGCTACAGAGGAAATTCCTTTCTTTTTGGAACACTGATGACATCACGACCACAGTGCTCTCTGCTGACATCTCTGTCCATTTTAGCAACCATGCATAGCAGATGTATGCTAAGGGCAGCATGGTGGCTCAGTGGTTAGCACTGCTGCCCTGCAGTGCTGGGGACTTTGGTTCAAATCCCACTAAGGACAACAATAAATAAAGCATTATTATTATAATAACGTCAGCAGAGAGCACTGTGCTCGTGATGTCATCAGAGAGCATTCCAAAAAGAAAAGAATTTCCTCTGTAGTATAGAGCAGCTAATAAGTACAGGAAGGATTAAGATATTTTAATAGAAGTAATTTACAAATATGTTTAACTTTCTGCCACCAGTTGATTTAAAAGAAAAAAGGTTTTCACTAAAGTACCCCTTTAAAGGAAACTCCAGAGTATAAAAATTGTCGCCCATACTGCCGGCAGTAAAAAAATAAATAAAGCTGTACATACCTTCCTCCGGTAACCGGCTCCGTTCTCCGCCGCGATCCACTTCCTGGTTGCCGGTGGTCTGAGAATCATACTGGGCTCAGCCAATCACCAGCCGCAGCGAAGTCCGACTCGGCCAGTGATAGGCTGAGCGGCAGTGTGAGAACGCTTCAGGACACAAAATTCTTTACTAGATCGGCACCTGCTGCCGGGGCCGAAAACGTTACACTACCGCTCAGCCTATCGCCGGCCGAGTCGGGACTTTGCTGCGGCTGGTGATTGGCTGAGCGCAGTCACTCTCCGACCACCGGCAACCAGGAAGAGGATCACGGCGGAGACCGAAGCCTGTTACCGGAGTCCCCAGGGGAGCGGAGGAAGGTATGTACTTCTTTATTTTTTTACTGCCGGCAGTATGGGGGACAATTTTTATACTCTGGAGTTCTCCTTTAAGGGCTTGCTGGGACTTGTAGTAGATTTGGACAATTTTAGTGAAGGCCACTCGGACTTGACAATAGATGACTGACTAGGTGACTGACTTGACTTGAGACTGACAATGCTGTGGTTGTAGCTTATGGTACTTGTAGAGTAATGGATGCTGGACTGACTTGAGGTCTCCTATGGACTCCAGACACACTCTAGGACTTGACTGCACTGCAACTCAGCTGAAAGAGCGTGAAGAGACTTCTCCCAGGGATTTTATAGGGGAGACTCTGGTGGGGTCCCATAGGTCACCCTTAAGTCACATGGTCACTGATACCTCCTGGGTTACACTCATACGACAACTGGTGATCACATGTTAACATTCTTAAAGCTAGAACATCCTTATATACCATATAATACAGGCAGTACAACATATTCACTAGGGGACACTAAGTAGGCTGCCTGACAGGGCAGCAAGGGTACAGGGGTACAACTTCCGTACTATTCCACCACAACATCATAGACCCATTTAAAGGGGTACTCCACTGGCCAGCGTTCGGAAGTACCCCTTTATACATACAGTGGGCATAGACCATCATAGGTATCCTGTAGGTCAGATCAGTCCCCCATTAATGAGGGGTTTCCAGGATTAAAAGAAAAAACGTATAGCTACATTCCACCCCCCCCCCCCCCAAAAAAAAATCAGCGCCATCCTTGTCGTCAGATTGTTTGCTATTGAAGCTCCGTTCCATTGAAGTGAAGGGAGACCAGTTGAGATACAACACCCAACATGAGGACAGGGGTGGTGCTGATTTTGAAATAAAGCAGCTATCATTTTTTTAATCCTGTAGAACCCCATTTAGTCATGTTCAGCTTGGGATAAGCGGCCGCCATGTAGTGCTGCTTCTCTGTAAAACCTGTTTAGGAACCACATGAAAATTTCTAGCCACATCGGACACTTGACTCCTGTTCAGGACTAGAAAAAAACATGTCCGCTTTCTTCCAAGAAGAGCGTAACACCTGTCCACATCTGGTACTGCAACGCTGCCCCATTGACTTCAGTAGCAGACTAAACCTATTGACAGGCATGGTGCTGTTTCTGGCAGCCGTGATTGTCAGCTCTGAAGCCGGTTATAAACCTTAGGTCCATTGGCCGACATCTAATGGCGAGCTCTGGTTTTTCCCATCCTCACCGGTCAGGGCTAACTTCATTGTAGGCGGACATACATATTAGGGTAAGAGTCGCTTTATACTAAAGCAAGATTTTGTTTAAAAAAAAAATAAAAAATTAAACAAAAATATATATATAGATATATATAGATATGGAGAGAGAGATATAGGTAGAGAGATAAATAGATATATATTAGATGTGTGTGTGTGTGTGTGTGTGTAAATATATATATATATATATATATACACACACACATATAGAGAGATAGATAGAGATATATATAGAGAGAGAGAAATAAAAAAAATAAAAAATAAAATAAACCCTTGTCCCCTGTTCACAGGACAGTGCAGTGTTCCCCAACCAGGGTCCTTCCAGCTGTTGTAAAACTACAACTTCCAGCATGCCCGGACAGCCGAAGGCTGTCCGGGCATGCTGGAAGTTGTAGTTTTGCAACAGCTGGAGGTCCACAGTTAGAAGGCCACTATACACATTAGACCAGTGGATCAATGGTGCCCTTTTAGCAAACCATTGTAATACCTTGTTTTTCCTGTGGGGGGTACTACAGGGGGAAAAAAATCAGCTTGACTGAGGCAAAATTCTCTCTGTTCCACTTCAGCCATCTAATCGCAATCTCCAAGGTCCAAATCTATATTTTTTCTCAGTAGAAGCCAATACTTATCTGTCGCCCGAACCCCCAACGCGCTAGTATTGTGCAGCCGTGACGCCGACCTCAGAGGTGGCATTGATTGACCATTGTATTAACATCATGTTCTGTATTGCACTAATAGCCATGTCATGTTCTTGTTATGTGTCCATGTGCTTTATTATGTTCAGTAATGGAGCATTGTGGGTGTTTTTATTTATTTATTTTTAATAAAGGTAAATGAGGACACGTTCTGTATCAGCCAATGGCTGTATTGTCTATTTATGAAAACATTGTGGTGTCTTATATGGGGCGTATGGGAACCCCCAAGCCTGTTTTTTTTTTACATATTTGTACAATTTTAGTTCCCCATTAATAGTAGACATAATAGGGAGTTGTCTAATATTAATGTTAATAAAACATGGTTACTGTATGATGAAAAGTTTAACACATTTTGTTTCACACAAAGATCTCTGCTTTGCTTTTAGGGAGTGGGGAAAAAATGGAATAAAAAATATATTTATTATAATATAAATAATAAAAATAATTAGTTATAATAAAAATATTTATTTTATTTGTTTTTATTAATAATAAAATAATATAAAAATGTTTTATATATATATATATATATATATATATATATATATATATATATATATATATATATTATAATATATTTATAAATAAATCTAATATTTGTCTGGAAGCTGTTTGGACCTTAAAGGAGTAGTCCAGTGGTGAAAAACTTATCCCCTATCCTAAGGATAGGGGATAAGTTTGAGATCGCGGGGAGTCCGATCGCTGGGGCCCCCTGCGATCTCTCTGTACGGGGGCCAGGCTCTCCGGCCAGATAGCGGGTGTCGACCACCGCACGAAGCGGCGGCCGACACGCCCCCTCAATACATCTCTATGGCAGAGCCGGAGATTGCCGAAGGCAGCGCTTCGGCTCTGCCATAGAGTTGTATTGAGGGGGCGTGTCGGCCGCCGCTTCGTGCTGTGGTCGACACCCGCTATCTGGCTGAAGAGCCTGGCCCCCGTACAGAGAGATCGCAGGGGGCCCCAGGGATTGGACCCCCCGCGATCTCAAACTTATCCCCTATCCTAAGCGCTCCGGCTCTGCCATAGAGTTGTATTGAGGGGGCGTGTCGGCCGCCGCTTCGTGCGGAGGTCGACATGCCCCCTTCCCGCGGGCTGTCGGGGCTCTGTACAGGAGATCCCCCCCCCCCCCCCCGCGATCTCAAACTTTTCCCCTAAGGAGAAAAGGTAGGGGATAAGTTGTTCACCACTGGGTCACCACTGGACTACTCCTTTAATATTGGCTGTCCGAGCATGCTGGGAGTTGTAGTTGTGCTCCAGCTGATGGTCCACACTTTGTAGACCATTTATCTAGATTTAGTACTACATTTCCCCCAGACAAATCGACAAGGCTAAAAATGTATTTCCAAACTGATTGCGCAAAAAGAACTTACACGTCAATTCTTTGTGCAGAGTCTGGAATCGGAATCTCTGCCACGTAAAATTCCACTAGTACGCTGTGCAGCAGAATCCCATTGAAAAACTGCAACAGAATTTCCGGGTGGAATTTTTCTGCCTGATTCAGCTCGGAATTTCCGCCGTGTGAGCAATACCCTAAATGGGAAAACTACTTTCATTGTCTATACAATGCTGAAAATTCCACATTTTCCCAATCACAGACAGCAAGCAGAGATCTTGCAACTTTTCCTTATACAAGTGTTCCAGAAAGATGGAAAACCAGACAGCATTTTTAATCGCTCCTCCAGACCTCACATCTCTGGTGGATTGTGAATGCTGCTCTGGATGCAAGTAGAGCTGGAGATGAAGAAACTCAAGATCAGGGCAACATTAAAGTTCATTTGTAGGGTAAATCTGTAAAATGCGATACTCGGCGAGCTCCATCCTCATAAACGTACCTAGTTTCAGCAGATATAGCTGACAAATGTAGACTTGAGGATTTATTGGGGTCCTATGTATCTTCTATAGTGTAGCTGATGAGTCCGCAGCATGGGTTGGGTTGACCGTCTCCTCCTCTCTCGTTACAGATGGGCCGCCCGTTGTAACACATTATGATATCTCCGATACAAACTCTGACCCAGAAGTGTTGAACGTTGACAACATGCTGGCTGCCACAGTTGTTAAGGAACATAATAGTTCTGTGTCCAAGCAGGAACCCCCGCCAACATGGCGCACACGGGGGCTTCTTGAAGAACTCAACGCCGATTCTGGTACGCCCGTTTTATTATTATTTTTTTTTTTATATATATAAAGTGAATGTTTCTGAGATATATATAGGGATGTCCCGATATAATTTTTTTTTTAAAGAACTCGCTAATACCAATTACCGATACTTTTTCAATGGGGGGGAAAAGGAGCATTTTTTCCCACATTTTTTTTCCATTATTTTTTAGTCCCCACCATTATGTGCTGATCAATGCAATGCCACAATACAGCATTGATCAGTGTTATCTGTGCTCCTTTACTACTACCTGCCATGGATTACTGTAGCAATGGAGCACAGAGTGTGCAAAGGGACCTCCGTCCTCTCAGCTGATCGGGACACCGCGATTTCACCACGATGATCCCGATCAGCATCCCTGAGCTAACCGGCAGTTAATTTCAGGACTTTTAGATGCTGCTATCAAAGCTGATCGCAGCGTCCAAAAGAGTTAATGCTGGGCATCCCCATGATCGGTGATGTTCGGCATTAGCCACAGGTCCTGGCTGTGACGCCCACTCAGCTGCTGAGTGAGCTGCATAGTTCGGTAGTGTGCACAGGGCATATCCGTGATACATGCCGTACAAGTACTCGTGCAAATGTCCAGTATCCGTATCGGGACATCCATAGTGTGTATGTATATGTATATATATATGTATATTTATATATATATCTATATCTATATCTCCACATATATACACACACAGGAAAAATATATATTTATTATTTTTATTACTTTTATTAATTTTTGTTTGTTTTTTGTTTTATTTGTGCTCTTGCCTGAGCTTGTAACAGCATTTAGAGAGATGCTTTAGAGCAAACCAAGCAACAATAGACTGAAGCTGTCACATTGATATGAATGGGAGCAGAGCAGAGTGGTTCTTATATTTTAAGGCCGAGCATTTATCTAGATCAGTTGTCTCAGTGGTTGGTTGTCCGTGCATGCTGGGAGTTGTAGTTTTGCACTAGCTGAAAAGTTCACTGTTTGGAAACCACTGATCTAGATGTCGTACTACATTTTCCCTGCCAAATCGGGGAAGGCTAAAAACCTTTCCTCACTAAAGGGGTCAGTTCTTGCCTGAGAATTTAGAGATATACTTTAAGGCAAGCTGGGGCACAATAGACTATAGCTGTACCATATATTTAAATAAATTATATAAATAAGAAAGGTTTCTGGGCTTACTTGGTGAACTTTAAGGAGTTAATTCTACAGTGAGAGGGAGGCTGATATGTAAGGAAAAGCTATTGTCACAGTTAGGAGTACCATGAAAGGGGACACCAGGAGATCGATGAGACACAATTTATAATGGCTCAGAGCTCAGCCTCCCCCTCCCTGCAGAATGACCCCTGATTAGTTCAAAGAGCATGCCCAGTAACGTCTCCAATTCATCTGAATGGGACAGCCTGTGTGAGTCCTGCTGAAAAGCATATTATTAAATGTTGTTAAAAATGCCCCAGGTAATAATGTACAAAAAAATAAAGAAAAATTAAAATCAGAAAATTGAAACCGATTAGATTAAAAAAAATACATTTTGATATGTCTTTGATCAAGATAATACAATCTAGGTGATAAATTAACTTTAAAGATGAGAGTATACATTTAAAAAAAAAAAAAAGCCTTCTTTCACTTCACTCATTTAGACACATAAGACTGTTGGCAGAAAGAACTTGATGGTATCCTGTGTCATATTGAGCACATACATATTCCATCACATAAAACCTCACTCTGGCTGTTTGGCATCTGGCTGCAGCAGGAGCCTCTCCCCCACTGCCATCTACAATAGGACACCAGGCACATTGCCCTATAAATCCTCTGCTTTGAGCCAGAAATAGAAATAATCAGGATTAAAATAATAAGTGGGGTCTCTGTTATGGCCGCCAAGATGTTAGTTACCCCCTGAATTCAGTCGACGGTTATTAAACTTTCTTTTAGGGTACATTCACATGTACGCAGGATTTGATGCACAGGATTTTCTGCTGCAGATTTCAGTGTAAACTAAATGACTGAGCTCAGCTTCTAATCTGCAGTTACAGGATCCTGCGCAGATTTGATGTGCAGGATTTGTATGTGTGAATGTACCCTAAATGGGTACTCCGCTGCCCCGGGGGGGTGTCAGACATCCTTTGGATAGGGGATAAGATGTCTAGGTGTGGAGTACCCCTTTAAGGGTTACACGTGCCGTATTTTGCTGCATATTTTCCTACCCATTGAAGTCAACGAACAAGAGGCTCAGCAAAACACGGCACATGTGACCCTACCCTAAGGGTACATTCACACGAAAATAATCCACTGTGGAATTCCTGCATCAAAAAAAACCTGCGGGGGATTTTGCGATCCTTGACTTCAATGGGTCCACGAAAGTTTGCAAACCTGCCACTGTTGCAGCTTTTCTTGCAGACCCATGAAAGCCCATAGTAGGGAAACCCACAGCATATTGTGTGTAAACGTACCCTAAAATAATCTTCTGCCTATTTGACTTGGTTATTCCAGTTTCCATACCCTCTATACCAATGTTTCCCAACCAGGGTGCCTCCAGGTGTTTCAAAACTACAACTCCCAGCATGACCGGACAGCCGCTGGCTGTCCGGCCATGCTGGAAGTTGTAGTTTTGCAACAGCTGGAGGCACCCTGGTTGGGAAACAATGCTCTATACTTTAATGGAGTATCAAAAAAAAAACCTATACACCGTATACTCCTTTTACACATGGAGACTACCTGGGTCCTGATGATATTTTTTTTCTCCCTTTCTTTCTGCAGGTAATGAACCAGGACTGCCATCCTGTGATAAAGCGCCCCCCAGCAGTGCGCAGAATAATGCTGAAATTAACATTGCATCTTCTGGCAGCGAAGTGGAGATTGTGGGGGTGCAGGAATATGCCAGGTAGGTTCACTGTGGTGTGACAGATCTCCCTGAAAATAAAAACTACCTATAGCACAGACACATTACAGCTTTCCACCATACAAATGACCACACGGATCAGCGCTTATGCCAGTGTTTCCCAACCAGGGTGCCTCCAGCTGTTGCAAAACTACAACTCCCAGCATGCCCGGACAGCCTTTGGCTGTCCGGGCATGCTAGGAGTTTGTTTTGCAACAGCTGGAGGCACCCTGGTTGGAAAACACTTGCTTATGTCTTCTTAATAGACTTAGGAGGCTGTGCCAGATGACTGACAGTTTATCTTCCTTGGAACTAAAGGATCAGCATGTCCGATCTCTCTCCTCCCCAAAATCATCTGTTGGGTGCCTGGCGGGTTTGGCTGTAATGTATACAATCCCAAATTCTTATTTAGGGAGACGACACTTGTGGTCAAGTCAGCCTTTCATCACGCCAATGTGTGTCCTGTTACAGCTGAATTAGGACTTTAGATCAGTACTTCCCAACTAGTGTCCTCCTAGCTGTTGCAGAACTACAAATCCCAGCATTCCCAGACTGCTAAAGGCCAGCCAAAAACAAACCATGAGCAGCATAACACAGGGGCAGGGTCCCAGAACACTATGAAATCATACATTTATGAAGAGGTTATCCAGCAATAGCAAAACAGCTTATTTCTTCCAAAATAAAAATAGCACAAGACCTGTTCAGAGGTTGTGATCGATATTACAACTTGGCTCCATTCACTTTAATGGAACTAAGCTGCAATAACTCACACAACCTAAGGACAGGTGTGGTGCTGTTTTTTAAAGAAATTCAATCACTTTTCCCAATGCGGCATCACTCTTTTAATGGAGTAGTCCAGTGCTGAAAACCTTATCCCCTATCCTTAGGATAGGGGATAAGTTTCAGATGTGGGGCCCCCCGCGATCTCCTGTACGGGGCCCACCAAACGAAGTGTACCACCCAAGGAAGGGGCGGCTGACACGCCCCCTCAATACAACTCTATGGCAAAGCTGGAGCATTGCCTTTGGCAATCTCAGGCTCTGCCTTAGCGCTGTATTGAGGGGGCGTGTCGGGTGCCGCTTCTTTCAGTGGTTGACACCCACTATCTGGCCAGCGAGCCGGGGCCCCGTACAGGAGTTCACGGGGGGCCCCATTAGTCGGACCCCCCCCGCGATCTGAAACTTATCCCCTATCTTTAGGATAGGGGATACGTTTTTCAGCGTTGGACTATCCCTTTAAAGACTCCACTGCAGAAAGAAATAGAAAGAAATTAGTCACTTGGTCGGCAAATGGCTGTCTGGGCATGCTGGAAGCTGTAGTTCTACAACAGGCAGAGGTCCACAGCTTATAGATAAATGCGTTAAAACAGTGGTTCTCAACCTGGGGTACTTAGCAGTTTTCCACGGGGTACTTGAAAAAATATCAGTAATGGCAGCCACTGGTAACTGGTCTGGACCATTTTGAAAGAAATGGTAGGCTGACGTCACCACACCGAGGAGCGGAGCAGGAGGACAGCAAAGGGGAAGCACGAGCACTGTGCTGCTGTGGACAGTAACTACCATCAGATTTGTTGCTCCACTGCCCCTGCAGACCGTGAACCTACTGCTGTGTCATAGTAATAGGTCCCCAGACCAGAGGAGCAGTGGAGCAACAAAGCGGGACAGTATGGTGGCCTACAACTATATATGGGGGCAGTTTGGGGGCCTACAACTATATATGGGGGCACAGAGGGGGCCTAACAACTTTATGGGGACGCAAAAGGGTGCTATTACTGTGTGTGACAATAAACAGTGGGGGGGTTTGTAAATAGGTGGGTATTGTACTGCAGAAAGGAGCCTAAAATATTTGTTTGGCTGGTTCTGTGGAGAAGTCTTGTATGGGAGAAATCTTAATGGCGGTCTAGGCCAAATAGTGAAGAAAAGTGAACAACTCCGGTTAGAGAAGACGTCACCTGTAAATCATCGGGAGAGGGAGAGCCTGTTATAGAGGAAAGTAAAGCAAATGAATTATACTATAATCATTACAAAATGTCTCTACTATGGAGGTACATTTTTTAGGAATGGGCTGTCAAGGGGAACCCAGCCCAAAAAGGTTGAGAACCACTGCTTTAAAAGATAGGATTGTACATATCTGTAGCCACTGCTGGATTTGAACCTCTGCATTCTAAGATTTTCCCCCGTATTTCAATGTATCCTTCCAGTAGCTCTGTAAATAATACCGCGGTATGTTGTCCTATCCTCACAGGTTTGTTCATCCACGCGGGGGCGTCATACAGAGTGTGTCTTCCTGGAAGCATGCTGCCGGCTCTCAGTATCACAGCTCGCACCAAACTCCATCATGGACGAGCGTCAACACCCAGCAGAACTGGACTTCACCCCCGGAAGTAGTTGACCTAACGCTGGACGAGGATTCCAGGCGCAAATACTTACTGTAACATTGACTTCTCCCGGTTTCTGTCCTCCTCCCCCCTCTTCCCTGTGGCACTCGTGTCTCTTGTAAAAGTTTCCGTCGCTCTCTTCCAGGAGGCCAGGAACGCGTCTTTCGGAAGGGATTCTGAATTAATAAGCCTGGTGGTAACTTTATTTTATCGTTCTTTGCGCGGCCAGCCAAATTGCCCCACCCCTAATTGAGTTACCTATCAAAAACAAAAATCATGATATAAAGCACTTTCCATGTTTGTTTTCTTTTCTCCCCTCCCCTGTCCTCATAAATTTTTTTGTGCTTAATTTAAATTTAAATGCTTTGGTTAAAAAAAAGAAAAAAAAATTAATATATGCATTAATATTTATACTGTAACTTTAGGACTGATAATCGGTAAAGACCTACACTGAGCACTCACTGCTAGGAAATATGGTTCAGGGAATATTCGGAGGCAGCCATATTGTGGGTGGAAGTATCCAATTGGACGTCTCTGACGCTGGCGGCTGCTGGGTATTGGTCTGACGATGTGGCGGATGTCATGAAAGGTCTGCTTCATGTGATGTATGGAGCCATAAAGTCACGAGCACATACATTGTTACCTCCTGCACTCTCAACCACTATGGCCAGGACTTTGGTGATCTTACTGTTACTTTAAAGCAGTGTTTCCCAACAAGGGTGTCTTTGCAACAGCTGGAGGCACCCTGGTTGGGAAACACTGCTTTAAAGCCTTTTTTTAAATATTTATTTAGTGGATACTGTGACGTGTAGATCTGGTTTGAAGCAATTTTGTAGGGTACGTTAAGGAAATGCCTAAAGTGTTCCTGTCATTTGGAAAAACTTTTAATATAACGTATGTAACATATGTATTTTTATATACATTGGTAAAAAAAAAAAGTGTATATTTATGGGTGAAAAAAATGTTCTCTTTTCCCTGCAGCAATTTGTATTGGGTCTCTGATGGCGGGGGGGGGGGGGGGGGGTGGGAAGACACAGGACTCTGTGCAGGCTCTCCTGGCTATCCTCCTGTGTGAGCCGGGGATTTCAGAGCCTCAGTAACCGGCTTGTGCCCAGAGCCCGGCTTGTCCTCGGTGCCCGGCTTGTGCCCAGAGCCCGGCTTGTCCTCGGTGCCCGGCTTGTGCCCACAGCCCTGCTTGTCCTCGGTGCCCGGCTTGTGCCCAGAGCCTGGCTTATCCTCGGTGCCCGGCTTGTGCCCCGAGACCGGCTTGTCCTCGGTGCCCGGCTTGTGCCCCCAGCCCGGCTAGTCCTCGGTGCCCGGCTTGTGCCCCGAGCCCGGCTAGTCCTCGGTGCCCGGC
The DNA here is from genome assembly GCF_029499605.1 of Hyla sarda. Classification (NCBI taxonomy): domain Eukaryota; kingdom Metazoa; phylum Chordata; class Amphibia; order Anura; family Hylidae; genus Hyla; species Hyla sarda. The sequence continues at coordinate 570,329,305 of NC_079189.1, read as the reverse complement.
TTGTCCTCGGTGCCCGGCTTGTCCTCGGTGCCCGGCTTGTCCTCGGTGCCCGGCTTGTCCTCGGTGCCCGGCTTGTGCCCAGAGCCCGGCTTGTTACCCAACACTTCCTGTAATTGGTCTCCTCAGAGACACACATGCAGTAGCTGCAGGGACAGCATTTTTTACAAAAAATATACAGATTTTTTTTTTTTAATAAAATATACATATAACATTGTACAAAATTTTTATTTTTTACAAATGACAGTGCCCATTTAAATAGGCTTTTGGCAGTGTTCCTGAATTGTCACATGGATCCCGTTCTGGTTACAGATCTTAGTGTATAGACTGACGCATGTATGTCCACCTATTATAGTTGAGTAACTCTGTGTGCGAATGATACTTCAGAGCTGCACTCAGTATTCTGCTAAGTCACTGTGTACATACATTACTTATCCTGTACTGATCCTGAGTTATATCCTGTATTACACTGCAGAGCTGTACTCACTATTCTGCTGGTGAGGTCACTGTGTACATACATTATATTACTTATCCTGTACTGATCCTGAGTTATATCCTGTATTATACTCCAGATCTGTACTCACTATTCTGCTGGTGAGGTCACTGTGTACATACATTACATTACTTATCCTGTACTGATCCTGAGTTATATCCTGTATTATACTCCAGAGCTGTACTCACTATTCTGCTGGTGTGGTCACTGTGTACATACATTACATTACTGATCCTGAGTTATATCCTGTATTATACTCCAGAGCTGCACTCACTATTCTGCTGGTGAGATCACTGTATACATACATTACATTACTTATCCTGTACTGATCCTGAGTTATATCCTGTATTATACTCCAGAGCTGTACTCACTATTCTGCTGGTGGAGTCACTGTGTACATACATTACATTACTTATCCTGTACTGATCCTGAGTTATATCCTGTATTATACTCCAGACCTGTACTCACTATTCTGCTGGTGAGGTCACTGGAAACACCGGCACACCCCTAGCTGTTTACCAGGCCTCCATCTATGCAGCAGGACAGCAGCTTCTCTACATCACATGACTGTACATTAGTGGCCCCCAGCCAGCAGCCTAACCCCATGCTTTGTTCCCTCCCCTAGGACCACTAAGTTATGACTCTCTGCCTTGACAATATATATTACTGCAGCCACATTCAATGCACCAAGCATAGCCAGTCTAGATGGCATAATTGTTTTGGGTTTCTCCATATATATTTTTTTTATACGTCTCACTTTTTTTTTTTTTTAGTTGAATGTAGCCCCTGACCTTTATTACAAGATGATTGTTGCTCACAGGGTACAGAAGGTAAGATACCTGGGACGTGTTGTCCTCACACCTCCGGACAGGTATAAACAGGTAGGAAACGCTGGGAGATTTAGTAATGTAGAATTGACTCTAGTGGACAAAACCCTTCGATTTCCCAACCAGGGTGTCTTAGTTGCGGAAACACTGCATTATGTATTTCAGCAGTCTATATACTGGGTTGTGTAATCAGAGAAACTCATCCTGTGTAGTATGTGGGTGACACATGTACACTCAGCCAAACTGAGCATGCATCACTCCCTATACAAGAAGCCCACCAACTGTCCAGGATTTTATATTTTTCCCTATTCTATTCCTAAAGCGTAACTGGGGGAAAAAAACAAAAAACAGAATGTTGGTGGGCCATGAGGACCGGGTGGGGGACCACTGTCCTATACCAAAACAGGCAGACATCGGTCAAGGCCAGCCAGTGGGGTGGGAAGAAGACAACAGGGACCACCCTGGACCTAATACAAAGGTCCAAGGTTCCTTTCATTCCTTTCCTCTGATACAAGCCATGAGAGCATTGTTTGCAAACCAGGGTGCCTCCAGCTGTTGCTGGGATCTGTAGCTGTGCAACAGCTGGAGGCACCCTGGTTGGAAAACGCTGCTCTAGTCATCCATATAGCTCTGGATGTGCCTATGGGAGGAGCCAGAAAATGTTATTTTACCCTATAGCGCCCTCACAGGTAAAACAAAGCATTACATGGTGACTACTGACATCAACAATGCATCAGTGTTTCCCAACCAGTGTGCCTCCAGCTGTTGCGAAACTACAACTCCCAGCATGCCCAGACAGCCGAAGGCTGTCCGGGCATGCTGGGAGTTGTAGTTTTGCAACAGCTGTAGGTACACTGGTTGGGAAACACTGTAATGCATGAAGGTGTTGGGTCCTCTAGAAAGAACCTTTAGTAGCTGTTCTCTGCTCTAAATGAGGGGGGAGCTCTACATCCCATTAAGGTGAGAGTCGCTCCTTATACCCACTCATCTGCATCTATTTACATTATGGATTATTCTGCCATGCAGAGAGGTCAGCACATTTCACCGATCACCACGGTCTTGGTGCCTGCTCCTTGCCTCTATCGACCCCCATCCTGCCACCACTGACGTCCACGGAGGCGACTTCCACTCAATACTCTGAGTCCGTTCACTGGGCGGTAGCGTTCCTCAGCCTGGGTGCCATATTTGTGCTCTCCCAGACTGACTGACTGATCTTTTGTTAGATCTTTTGACTGATCTTTTGAATGCGTGTAAATACAGAGCAGGGAGTATAGAGGCTTCTCCGATCCCTGTAGAGTTGTTTTTGCCGATTTTTACATGTTTTAGTTTTTTGTTGTAGTTTTTAATTTAGGACACTACTTTATATTCATTTTTATCAAAGTTTAGGCAAGCTGATGCCATCACTGGATATATGTGGGGTCCGAACGTATATATATAATTTTTTTTAACAATTGTAAAGCTTTTAAAGGGGTACTCCACTGGCCAGCGTTTGGAACATTTAGTTCCGAATGCTGTGTGTGAGCTGCGGGGGTTGGCCACGCACCCTCGTAACGCCAGGCCACGCCACTCAATGCAAGTCTATGGGAGGGGGTGTGAAGGCCTTCCCATAGACTTGCATTGAGGGGGTGGGGTGTGACATCACAAGGGGGCTTGGCCGACCCCCGCAGCGCCCATACAGCATTCGTAACCAAATGCTGGCCAATGGAGTACGCCTTTTAAGGGGTACTCTGTAGAGAGAAAAAAAGTTAAATCAACTGGTTCCAGAAAGTTAAATAGATTTTTTTTATTACTTCATATTAATAATCTTAACCCTTCCGGTTCATATCAGCTGCTGTATGCTACAAAAGGAGTTGTGTAGTTCTTTCCAGTCTGACCACCGTGCTCTCTGCTGACACCTCTGTCCATGTCAGGAACTGTCCAGAGTAGGAGAAAATCCCCATAGCAAACCTCTCCTGCTCTGGATGGACAGTTCCGGACATGGACAGAGTTGTCAGCAGAGAGCACTGTGGCCTGACAGAAAACAACTCCCTAACTTCCTCTGGAGCATACAGCAGCTGATAAGTACTGGAAGGATTAAGATTTTTACAAATCTGTATAACTTTCTGGCATTGGTTGTTTATTTATTTTTTCCTCTGCAATACCCCTTTTTAGAGGTTCTGTACATGTTTGCTTACAGGGGAAGCAGCCATCTTGTAAGATGGAGCGGTAGCCGGGTCATACATACTGCTTCATGTCCACATTTGGAGGGGGAGTTCTTATGTGGAAACAGCGCTACTCCGGTCTGTGGGCGGTGGGTGTTTTATACTGCAGCTCAGCTTAGTTCACTATTTCTAAACTCCGCCTATGGTTAAAGAGGTTATCCCGAAATGTAAAATAACCTCTGGTCCCCAGAATGGTTAATAACTAATTGTCCGACTGCTGGGAACCCCCAGAGAGGAGGTTGGTTGTCTCTGAAGGGAATGGAGCACAGCGCATGCTTGCAGCAGTCCAGCATGCGCACTGGTGCATCATTCACTTAGACAATTTACCTCTGTACACATGATCTGTGGGGGCCCCAGAAGTCAGATTTATTTATTTTTTCCTGAAATTTTTGAAATAGTTTTACAAATTGAAATGACAAAAAAATATATAAACATTAATCTGAATGAGCTATAATAAATCTGAGATAAATAGATCTGAGAGGACCGAAAAACAAACTATTGGAATATTGTACCAACAAGATGGAGCCCGGCCACAACCAAAATAAACTGAAACCTTTTCCCTGCAGCGCCCCTAGGGGCGCTGCAGGGAAAAGGTTTCAGTTTATTTTGGTTGTGGCCGGGCTCCATCTTGTTGGTACAGTATTCCAATAGTTGCAGAAAGGCAAGAAATTGCTCTTTTATGAATTGTATTCTCCGTATTTGAATTGTATTCCAGGATTGTCTTGCCCTCAGGGGAGACTGGAGATCTTAGAGATTCTCAGCTGTCTCTCATGAAGGTTTAAAGGGGTACTCCCGTGGAAATTTTTTTTTTTTTTAATCAACTGATGCCAGAAAGTTAAACAGATTTGTAAATTACTTCTATTAAAAAATCTTAATCCTTACAGTACTTATTAGCTACAGAGGAAATGTTTTTTTCTTTTTGGGACACAGAGCTCTCTGCTGACATCTCTGTCCATTTTAGGAACTGTCCAGAGCAGCATATGTTTTCTATGGGGATTTTCTCCTACTCTGGACAGTTCTTAAAAGAGCTCTGTGTTCCAAAAAGAAAACCATTTCCTCTATAGTATTCAGCAGCTAATAAGTACTGAAAGGATTAAGATTTTTTTAATAGAAGTTAATTTACAAATCTGTTTAACTTTCTGGCACCAGTTGATTAAAAAAAAAAAAAAACTTTTCCACGGGAGTACCCCTTTAAATGTTATATACTGTGAATACCATTTTAGAAGCAGATTATTTATCAATATAAATGAACATATTCTATATTCTTTATTTATTTTATTTAGTTTTTTTCCTGGAAAAAAGGAAAAATAAAAACAGGCCTTCCAATCTCTACCTCCTATAGGTGGCCATAATACTAAAGCTCTTTCCTCCTGTATGGTGTCCAGTCCGCACTATGGCTGCCTCCTACAGACAACCTGCTCTGATATGGGACAAGGGGTAATATGGGTTAAAAAGTGGCACCACAACAACCAGATTGCAGCTAGTGAATATGCGGTCCTTAGCACCCTCATTTCTCTTCTCCCCGCATTGTTTGCCTTTTCCTTCCCTTCCTTGGTTTATAGTCCTTCCCCCCCCCCCCCCCCTCCCTTCTTGCAGATTGGTTACGTATCGCCTCCTTTTACCATTTCGGGAAATGTCGGGACCTGCCCCAGTCTTTCCTGCCCCTCTTGTCACCCCCTACATATCTGAAGAGGTTAAAGTATGAAATCCTCAATTTGCATTTTTCTCTCCTTCTTTAACTATTTTTCTCAGTTGTATTTTTTGTTAGTTTTGGTCGTCGGGGGCAGGGAGGGGAGATAATAAGAGTGTTATTATAAATACATATATTTTTTGGTGCGAGATGAGAACTTCTGTTTTTGAAACAAGTCTGTAGAATAAAAGTTACAACTATTTTAAGACCGAATAAAATAGAGTGAATTATTTAAAGAATGTTCCTTGTGGTTATTGGGGCATGTGGACGCCCCTACAATGAGCACCATCTAGGGGCAAGTTACAGGTAGGTACAGTGGTGACTAATGGAGAAACAAACATGATTTATATACACAAAGGGGGGGGGGAGATGTAGCAAAACCTCTGTAAATAAATAGTGGTGCAGTTGTTCATAGCAACCAATCAGATTGCTTCTTTTATTTTTAAAAAGGTCTCTTAAAAATGAATCTGGTTGCTATGGGGAACTGCTTCACTCTGTCTACCCAATCTCTCCTCACATAAATTCCTGTCCTCAATGGGCTCACAGTATAACTACTATAATACTGCCCCCCCCCCCCCCCCCCCATATACAAGAATATAACTACTATAATACTGCCTCCTATGTACAAGAATATAACTACTATAATACTGCCTCCTATATACAAGAATATAACTACTATAATACTGCCTCCTATATACAAGAATATAACTACTATAATACTGCCTCCTATGTACAAGAATATAACTACTATAATACTGCCTCCTATGTACAAGAATATAACTACTATAATGCTGCCTCCTATGTACAAGAATATAACTACTATAATACTGCCTCCTATATACAAGTATATAACTACTATAATACTGTCTCCTATATAAAAGAATATAACTACTATAATACTGCCCCTATATACAAGAATATAACTACTATAATAGTGCTCCTATGTACAAGAATATAACTACTATAATACTGCCTCCTATATACAAGAATATAACTACTATAATACTGTCTCCTATATAAAAGAATATAACTACTATAATACTGCCCCTATATACAAGAATATAACTACTATAATACTGTCTCCTATATACAAGAATATAACTACTATAATACTGCTCCTATGTACAAGAATATAACTACTATAATAGTGCTCCTATGTACAAGAATAGAACTACTATAATACTGCCTCCTATATACAAGAATTAGAGATGAGCGAACTTACAGTAAATTCGATTCGTCACAAACTTCTCGGCTCGGCAGTTGATGACTTTTCCTGCATAAATTAGTTCAGCTTTCAGGTGCTCCGGTGGGCTGGAAAAGGTGGATACAGTCATAGGAGACTCTTTCCTAGGAATGTATCCACCTTTTCCAGCCCACCGGAGCACCTGAAGGCTGAACTAATTTATGCAGGATAAGCCATCAACTGCCGAGCCGAGAAGTTCGTGACGAATCGAATTTACTGTAAGTTCGCTCATCTCTAACAAGAATAGAACTACTATAATACTGCCCCTATATACAAGAATAGAACTACTATAATACTGTCCTATGTACAAGAATAGAACTACTATAATACTGTCTCTTATGTACAAGAATATACCAACTATAATACTGCCTCCTATATACAAGAATATAACTACTATAATACTGCCTACTATATGCAAGAATATAACTACTAGAATACTGGTCCTATGTACAAGAATAAAACTACTATAATACTGCCCTTATATACTAGAATATAACTACTATAATACTGCTCCCTGTGTACAAGAATATAACTACTATAATACTGTCCCCTATATACAAGAATATAACTACTATAATACTGCTCCCTGTGTACAAGTATATAACTACTATAATACTGCTCCTATGTACAAGAATATAACTACTATAATACTGCCTCCTATATACAAGAATATAACTACTATAATACTGCTCCTTTGTAAAAGAATGACTACTAGAATACTGCATCCTCTATACAAGTATATAACTACTATAATACTGGCTCCTATGTACAAAAAATTGCAATAATTTTATTACAGAAATTATGGGTCTGTAGGCAGCACAGGAAGCAATAGGATTAACTGGTTATCTCATCCTGACAGGCAGAAGAAACCAACATAATAAATCAATTATGAATTAAATCACTGAGCGTAGAAAGTAGATATACCACTAGACACTGATGTATGCAGCAATGCATTTATTTTATTGGGGTGGGACACTGTGCTGACTACAGACCCGTGGAAAGGATACATTTTCAGTAAATATTGAGGGAGATTTGTCAAAATCTGTGCAAAGCAAAAGTTGCCCAGTTGCCCATAGCAACCAATCAGATCGCTCCTTTAATTTTGCAGAGGCATTGTTAAAAATGAAAGAAGCGATCTGATTGGTTGCTATGGACAACTGGGCAACTTTTCCTCTGCACAGGTTTTGATTAATCTCTCCCATTATCTTTCCATATCGTCCTACGGAAGCACAGGAAACATTAGGGAGACAAAAGCACCAGAGGGTGGGATTTTATCTAGAAGACATAATTTCCAGCACATTCCTGCTGAAGGCCACCTCATTATTGGTAACACCTAGTCTGTGATGGTTCATGAAGGTAATTTGAGTTGACCACGTAGCTGCACAACAAATCCGATCCAAAGAGATGGAAGAGCTTCCAGGCTGTAAGATGTAGATGAGGGCACGGAAGCCATTTTAAAATGGTTAAGAGGGAATGAAGGGGTGGAATGCATAAATAAAGTGGATCCTCCAACTGGGTGCCAGGCCATCCAGGAGGTCGGGAGAGCTCTTCCGGTTCATGGCACAGAACGTGGTCACTGTTGACTCTCCAAGCCATGACATGTATTTCTGAATAACCAAACCTTTTGATGATCCACTAAAATGAAACTAGAAGTTGGCGCCATTCTGCCAGGTCCACTTGGTACCTGCTGAGCTGACATGCTGCCACTTTCCTCCTGATACAGTATTAAAGGGGCACTCTGGTGGAAAAAAAAAATCATATCTACTGTCTCCAGAAAGTTAAACAGATTTGTAAATTATTTCTATAAAAAAAAAAAATCTTAATCCTTCCAGCACTTATCAGCTGCTGTATACTACAGAGGAAGTTATATGGTTCTTTTCATTCTTACCACAGTGCTCTCTTCTGACACCTCTGTCCGTATCAGGAACTGTCTGGAGTAGGAGAGGTTTGCTATGGGGATTTGCTCCATCTCAGGACAGTTCCTGACATGGACAGAGCTGTCAGCAGAGAGCACTTCCTGTGAAACACACCAGTTCAGTGTGAGAAGTGCGGGTGTGTCCCTGTTTGAGCTCTCCAGGACTTCCAAGCAGACTACAGAGGCAGGTGTTCTAACAGCTTTTCCCAGGAGGGTGGCAGACTCCTGGGGAGAGCCTCCCTGCATGGAGCCCCGGGAATCTCGGAGCTCCACTTCCCATTCCAGGCTGGCGGGGGGTGGAGAGAAGCCAACTACAGCCAGTCTTCCGGCCTGTGTGAGAAAATCTAGCAGGGACCGCAGTAATGTGGTCCCTGCTCCCCAGGCAACGGCGAGTAGTGGAAAGGCCACTAGTGGCAGGAAGGCCAAGAAAAGCCTGCAGAATGTTGAGATGTGGGGCAACCGAGACCCGAAAGAGTCCACGGAAATATATTGCTCCAGGATGACGACTCGGTTTACAGAGTACGACCGCTGTGGGAAAGAACTAAAGGCAGCCAGGGAGGATTTGCGCCTGGCCCAAAACCTGGCTGACAGGGGTCCCAAGAAAAAACGACCCGAGCTGAGGGTGAGAATACAAGCCTGGAAAACAGAGATTAAGGCGTTGGAAGAAAGGAGAAAGGTCCTTTTGGAAGGCAGTGGACTCTTCTGAGAAAAATTGCTAAACAAGGACAGATTCACCGCCATGAAATCCCCAGGTAAGGAGGTGGTGGATGATGGGGAGAGTAGTGGCAGTGAGGAGGAGGAGGAGGTGGAACAGTCAGAGATTGTCGGAGAGGCTGAGGGGAGGGTGGAGAGTGTGGTGCTGGATGGTGGGGCCCCTGCTGTCTGTGTCACCCCTAGCCCCCCCCCCCCCCCCCTCAGTGAAGACCACCTTGCTGCTGCTCAAATGGTGGCCTTACCTGTGTCATCTGCTGATGAGAGCGAGGAGGACAGTGATGGCGGGGTGCTCCGGGCCATCATCCTGCAGGAATCCCCCACTCACTTCCAGAACTTTTCTTTTGGTGATGATCTGGGCCCTGAAGGAGGGAAGAAGAAAGGGCAGAGGAGCAAAAAGAAGAGGAAAGTGGGAGAAGTCACCCGTTTTGTATTTAGTCCTTTCCAGCAGTCTGGGCCGGCTGAGAAGTCGGTACAGGCTGCTGGGCCCCCTACTCTGCAAGACCCCACTTCTGAGGTGGAGCGGGGCCAGCACGGGGGGTACAGTGTGAAATCCAAGATGGCGGAGGGAGATGCTGAGAAGCCCTCCTGTCCTGTCGGTAGGGAAGGGCAGGACGGGCTTGAAGTGGGGGGTGGTCCCTGGGCATTGCTGGTGCTGCAGGGCACTCCCCTGTGAGGGGGGGGGGGGGGAATGTCCGGGCATCAGCTGGACAGTCCATGCGGTCGTTCAGTGCAAGTGCTGACAAAATGGAAACTTCCCCTGTGAGGGAGGGGATTTCCTACACGTCACATGGTGAAGGAGGAGGGGCGGCCCTGCTCATGGAAGTGACGTCAGGAGATGGAACTAGTGACATCAGTGGCAGAGATGTGATGCCAAAGGCAGAGTTAGTGACATCGGCACCAGCAACATTACAGTCTATCCCGGCCAGCTCAGCCAAAAGTAAGAGTGAAAAAGTTACTGCACTGAAAGGGTTTAGTAATACCTGTGTGGATGAGAGGAGTGATAGTGCTGTGAATGGGAGGAGTGGAAGTACTGTGGATGAGAGGAGTAGTGGTGTGAATGGGAGGAGTGGAAGTGCTGTGGATGAGAGGAGTAGTGGTGTGAATGGGAGGAGTGGTAGTGCTGTGGATGAGAGGAGTGGTAGTGCTGTGAATGGGAGGAGTGGAAGTGCTGTGGATGAGAGGAGTGGTGCTGTGAATGAGAGGAGTGGTAGTGGTGCAGATGGGAGGAGTGGTAGTGCTGTGGATGAGAGGAATGGTAGTGGTATGAATAGGAGGAGTGTCATGGATGGGAGGAATGATTGTGGTGTAAGTGCTGGTGGCTCTGGTGTGTCGGGGTCTGGTCCGGCTGCCCCCCCAGTCGCCAGGAGTTATGCAAGTGTGGCGGCTGGGGGTTCGGGAGGTTCAGGGAGTTCTTTACCTTTGGAATCTGGAAATGGTCACTTGCAGCGGCGCCTCCTGGAGGCGCTTAGGAGAGGAGAGAGGACGCTCCAGGTAGAGGGAAAGGAGGTGGACCTGTCTTTTTGGGTGGAGAGACATGGTCTTGGAGCGTTCCGAGAAAAAGATGGGGAGATCGTATGGTCCCTCCATACACCCGGGCAGGAGGCTGGCCGCAGGAATGTGGCCCGTTTGGTGTGGACTGGCAATGATGCGTGCCCCCAAAGGGGAAAGGTGGTGGAGCTTCTGCTCCAGATGGGTTTCAGGGCTAGGGACATCTTTGCCCTGATTCACCCCTTTGGCTCCTCCAAGTTTGACGTCAGCTTTGTTAGGCCAGATGGACTTGATCTTTTCTGGTCGAATTATGAGCTGATGAAGAACGAGCCCAGATGGCGTGATTTTGCTGTAAAAGCGGTATCCCGCCAAAGCATGCTGAAGAAGGTGACCGTATTAACCCGTAATGAGTCACTTTCATGCTACGATATCATGACCTGGCTGGGCAGGTACGGGGAGGTGACGGACGTCCCCCGAAAGAATTTTGATGAACATGGGATCTGGTCTGGGGCCTGGACGTTTTCCGTCCGTCTCAGGCGTTCAGGGAACACAGTCACCCACATCCCTTCGGCCACCTTCCTTGGACGCGACAGGATTCAGGTCTTCTACCAAGGGCAGCCGAAGCTGTGTCACAGGTGTGGTGACCCCAACCATTTTAGTGCAAACTGCACTCAGCAGATATGCGCCCTCTGCTGTGGGGTGGATCACCTGGCAGCCACCTGTGGGCAGATTAGGTGTAATTTGTGTGGTGACTTAGGTCACCCTTTCAGCCGGTGTCTGCGCTCCTTTTCCTATGCTGCGACCACTCCTGCTGGGGAGAGCCTGTCGGTTGCCTCACTGGGGGAGGGGACCAGCCATGGAGAAGGGGCACCAAAACCAGTGAGGGAGAAGCACAAGACCCCCTCTAAGCTGAGGCGAGAGGAGAAGCGCAGGTTGGAGAGGGTCCAGGAGATTTCCCAGGTGCCAGGGGTAGCTCTGGGTCCCTCTCCAGGCACGGGCTCAGTTGGTCAGCAATCTGAGGTTTTGGGTGAGACTGAGTTGGATGAGGAGGTCGGGAGAATTCGCAGAGAGGAGGGTGAGATTGCCCTCTCCTCCAGTTCTTCCCAATACGAAACAGTGGATGAGGAGGAGGAGGGAGGGCAGAAACTAAATGGTGACCGTAAAAAGAAGAGGAGGAGGAAAAGGGGAAAAAGTAAGGAGGTTCTGTTCCTCTCTTCTGTTACAGCCCCAGACCTGAAAAGGAACATCCCAGTCTCCGACCCTCTGATCGTCCTCTCGAATCGGTATGAGGCCCTCGGGGATACTATCTCGCCTCCTCCTCTTGAGGGGGAGGAAGAGGGGTGGGAAGTGGTGCAGCCTCAAGGGGGCGCCGAGCCTTCCACCCCTGAGGTGGGTTCCTCAAGGGGAAAGGCAACTCTGGATTCCAAAGGTAAAGATCCTGGGATGGATTTATCCCACAGCCTTAAAAGGGGTAAGGGGTCTTCCTCTGACTCAGATGGGGGTGGGGGAAAGGAGAGGAAGAAGGTGTAAGGAATAGAAGGCTGTCTAACTCAATCACCCTGTATGGCGGCACTCACCCCATTGACGCTGGCATCTATTATTTGTGCCAGCATAAAATCTGATACGGCTAGATTTGCAGCCTTTGATTTTCTCGGCCGCGTTGAAGCCGACATTTTCTTTTTACAGGAGACCAGGTTGTCAGATCTAGCCTCCCTGGTAAAAGCCAGGAGAGAGTGGAGGCGCGGTCCCTCCCACTGGTCTCTTGCGGCTGAGCCGTATAGTGGGGTGGCGGTCCTTTTTACCGCTCCTGTTGAATGCCAACGGGTTATTGAATTAGAAATGGGGAGGTGTCTGATCCTAGATGTCCTCATGAAGGGGCAGGAGCTCCGGCTCATTAACATCTACGCCCCGCAAACTAAGCGGGGCCGTAAAGATCTCTTTATGAGGAATAAGCCCTTTCTTTTTACGAGTCGGCAGGTGATCTTTGGAGGGGACTTCAATTATGTCACGAGGTCCCAAGATAGCAGAGGCTCCAATGGTCCGCTGACTTGCGATAGTGTGGCACTGATTAGCATAGCTAGAGAAGCTCGCCTAGAGGATGCCCACATCCGGAACCCCTCGGGCCACGCGGGTTTCACCTATCATCAAGGTAGTCGCAGGTCTAGAATAGATAGGTTTTATTTAAAGGAGGAAGCAGTCTCTTCCGCAGTGTCCGTGGTTGAGGTGGAGTTCTCCGATCACTGTATGATTTTGTTTTCCCTGAATGTTTCAGAGACCCCCCGGATGGGTAAAGGTTACTGGAAGCTGAATTCGTCCCTCCTGGAGGAAGCGGAGGTAAGACAGTCCTTTGAGGATTTTCTTCAGAGTCTGGTACCTTTACTGGGCCTATGTAGTAGTAAGTCAGAGTGGTGGGAGATATTCAAGAAGCGGGTTGCGGGGTTCTTCCGCCAGCTCTCGAGCCTCAGGTCCCTGAACAGGTATCGCCTGTATCAGGGACTGAGGAGGAAACTCGAGCTTCTCGTCTCGACTGAAGGTAGCCGAGAGGATATCTCCAGAGTGAAATCCTTGCTGATGGGGTGTCAGTATGATAGGCACGCATCTTTGGTTTTTGAGAGGGATTACGGGAGGTACCGCTCGCCCGACCCTTACAGAAACTGTAAGATGTCAGTGAGTAGTAAAGTCATTTAAGGACTGATTGATAGTACAGGATCTCTGAATCGGTCCAGATCAGGGATCTTGGAGGTCGTCAGATCCTTCTACTCGCACCTCTTGGGGAGGAAGGATCTAGATCGAGACAAGATGTCGGTTTTCCTGACTGAAACCATTCCTGAGCCAGGGGTAGACCCCTGTCTTGATGTTTTGGCAGAAGAAATCAGAGAAGAGGAAGTGAGACTGGCGATCGAGAGGCTTGCCCCTAAGAAGTCGCCAGGTCCGGATGGCTTAACATCCGAGTGGTACAGGACCTTTAAGGAGTCTTTAGCTCCCCTCTTGACTGAGGTATTCAATGAGTGTCTCTCCTCGGGCACTCTGCCGAAGTCATTGAAGAGGTCAGCCCTGATTCTTTTGTCAAAGGGTAAAGATCCCAGCCGTATTGAGAATTGGAGGCCCATAGCTCTTCTCAATACGGACAGGAAGCTTCTGGCCAAGATACTGTTTAATCGGCTGGTGAAGTTTGCACCCCGGCTCCTTTCGGGGGCCCAGCACTGCTCTGTTCCAGGCCGAAGCACCTTAAGTGCGGTCCTTAGTGTCAGGGAGGCAGTGGAGCGGAGTAGTGCGGGTTTCTGGAAGGGGTACTTGCTGTCCCTGGACCAGGCCAAAGCGTTTGATCGGGTGAACCACGAGTACCTCTGGTCCGTCCTCCTGAGATATGGCTTACCGAGTCCTTTTGTTAATTGGCTTAAGATCTTGTATGCAGGGGCAGAGAGTTTCCCACTGGTGAACGGTTGGTCTGGCCGCTCTTTTGAGGTGGGGTCCGGAGTCCGTCAAGGTTGTCCTTTGAGCCCGCTTTTATATGTGTTCGCAATCGATCCCTTCGTCCGGAGGGTAGATTGTGGGCCGTTGGCGGGAGTCGGGATGAGTCTGGCGGAGCTGGATGTCGCCCAGAGAGTGGTGGCGTACGCGTACTATGTCACCATTTTCGTGTCCTCGCGAGAGGAGGTCGATGTGGTGATGTCGGAAGTGGACCGCTACTCGGAGGCATCCGGGTCTAAAATCAACCGGGATAAGTGTGAGAGTCTCTGGCTGGGAGGGGGAGATCCCACGTTTGATCTCCCGGACACCCTTCCAGGGCCCCAAGAGTCAGCAAACGTTTTGGGCATCATATTCGGCCAGGATGATTATCCCACCAAAAACTGGGATGGTAAGCTCCAGGATGCCGCTCAGAAGGTGGACCAATGGAAGAGTTGGTCTATGACCCTCAGGGAAAGGGTACACCTGATCAAATCGTACCTGCTCCCCTTGTTTATCTATCTGGGCAGCGTATGTATCTTGCCAGAGGCTTACTACACTAGGATCTACAGCCTGTTTTTCCAACTGTTATGGGGAAACAGGATGAACCTAGTCAAGAGGGAGGTTACGTACCGCACGAGGAGACTAGGGGGTTTATCTATGGTAAACCCTGTGGTGTTCTTAACCAACACTTTCTTGAAAGCTAACATCTCAAACCTCTGGTCAGAGAGGGCTTCTCCGTGGGTACTCTCCTGCAGGGAATGGTTTCGGCCTTTCTTCCAGGAATGGGAGACAGGAGGGCAAGTGAAGGACCTCCGTACGCCCCATGGATATCTTCCGGCTTACGCTACCCCGACTCTGAAGGCGATACGTCAGTGGGGTCTGGGAGTGTGGGAGATCAGGACCCAGTCAAGGCAGTTCCTTGACAAACGGGTTCTGTTGACCCACTTCCAGAAGCCTCTGGCGCTCAGGGACTGCCCAGGTCGGGATCTGAGGGTGGGGTTGTACCTTTTAAACATGAAAAGGATCCCCCAGAAGTTTTGGGACTTGGCCTGGCGCTGCTTTCAGGGGAAGCTATATGTGAGGGACAATTTGAAGTGTAGGAACTCTGATGACCGGGGATGTCCCCGAGAAGAGTGCGAGGACACGCTGGAAAGCATGGACCACTTCCTGCTTCATTGTCCCTTTAATATAGGGGTTTACAACAGGGTGGGCGCTTCCATCGGCTGGAGTCAACTTGCCGGCCTTACCTATCAGGAGTGGGCTTATGGGGCATTCAGGAACCTGGGTGGCCGAGATCGGGGCACTTTATTCTTAATTAGTTTAGTGGTTAGGTACTACACGTGGAATGCACGGTGTTTAGTGTCGACCCAACAGAAAATCCTCTCCGAGGTGGAGGTATGTAGGAACATCACTGGTGACCTCGGGAAGATCAGGTCTTTGGAGTATGGCAGTCTTGGTAACAGTAGGGCTTCTCTCCTATGGAGAGGGTTTTCTTTTGATGTGCCCTAGGTACTAGACCTTTTAGGTAGAGTACCTTTATTTTGGTTAGGGACAGTGTTATAGGGATAGAGATAGGATGAGAACAGGGTTAGTTTGAATGGAGGGATAGGATTAGGGAGAATTGTAGGGGGAGTTAGGGAAAGAGTGTAAAATTATTTTGAATGTATCAAGTCTGCCATCCTTCTCCCTGGTGGTGGGCTAATGCATGTGCACGCTAGTTTTTTGTTTTTAAGCTGATATGGTATGAAGGGCTTACAGGCGACCAAACTTGAGCCTAAAGTGCTTTGTGGTTCAGTGTGTATAAGTTTGTGTATAAGTTGGTTGGGAGGAGTGCTAGGTGGGGAGGGTGTGCTTGTGGGTGGTGGTGTTCATCTTTGGGGGACCTGACATGGGTCAGTTAAGGACTGGACTTTGTGAACTGTAAGAACGGTATGGACTCTGACCCATGTACAGGAGGGGTGGTATGGGTGAGGGTACAGTTTTAGTGTAGGGTTTTTCCTAGGGTTTTCTATTGATTTTGTAGGTGTTTTCTGTAGTGCATATATTTTGTTTATATTATATTTTATTTATATAGTATATTTAGTAATTTTGTACCTATATTGTGTTATATCTATATTGTTTCATATTGTTTCATGTTATAGCGTTATGGTAGCCGGACCAGTTGTTGTGTTGATATGTGATTTATTTTGTTTATTTCAGTTATTTGGTCTGTTTTATGTTTGCTTTGGTATTTTCATTAGTCCCGGATAGAGGATCCAGTTAATTTGGACATTTTGTAAGTGAATGTATGTGTGATATGATTATTTTGATTATTATTATTCTTATTATTATTGCTATTTTTTATTTTTTGTTTATAAAAAAAAATGTGTGTATGTATATATGTATGTATATATATAAAAAGATAAAAAAATATAAATAATGTAAAAAAATAAGTAAAAAAATATATAAAAAACAAAATGTAAAAAAACATAATTTTTTTTTTTTTTTGAGGTTTCTGTTTAGTTTTCTTGTTGCGTGTTCCCAAGTATGGATGGTTTTGAGTTATAGTCGGGTAATGATAACTTTTATGTTTATATTTTGACAAGCCAAGTTGTGCTATTTTATTTATTTATTTATTTTTCTTATGTTCATTGTCGGTAAGCGTGTGAGTGTTTGATTTAGATATTTTGGGCACATTTTAATATCTTAGTATTTTAGTATCTTAGTAAAGCTGGGCTGGCCGGTTAGGCAGGGTTTTGTTTGAGGTTTTGTTTTTGGTTCTAGAGTATTTCTTATTTATGTTATAGCTGGTTAAGCTTGCTTTGTGTTTTGTATTTGATAAGTTTTGTATTTTTCTAATAAAAAGAGTGTCAGCAGAGAGCACTGTGTGTGGACAGACAGAAAAAAAACAACTCAACTTCCTGTGGAGAATACAGCAGCTAAGTACTGGAAGGATTAATATTTTTATATAGAAGTAATTTGCAAATCTGTTTAGCTTTCTGGAGCCAGTTGATATGAAAAAAATAAATAGTTCTCCACCAGAGTACCCCTTTTAACTGCTCGCATCTCTACCGCATTAACTTCAGCCAAGAACAGCACTACTCCACCAGTTGAGGGGACCTTGTGACCCTCTGCCTGTTGATATAGTAGACTGTTGGCAGATTGTCTCACAATGAGGACTCTCTAACCCTTGACCCTTTAACCCAAGTTGGAAGAACTCTGAGATTCTAGTTTGGACCATTTCCTTTGGAATTTAGAGTCCCCCCATATGTTCTTCCTATCCAAACTTAGACATGTCTGTGGTATTAAATGAGTACTGTACATGGTATGGCGGGAGTCAGATTTAATTTCTGCAAGTTCAAGATAAGGCCATGATGTTTCAGGGCAGTGTTTCCCAACCAGGCTGCTGTTGGGAAACAACTTTCAGCATTCCCAGACAACAGAAATTTTCCAACCAGGTTGCCTCCAGCTGTTGGGAAACTACAACTCCGGCATTCCCGGACATTGTAGTTTCCCAACAGCTGGAGGCACCCCTGTTGGGAAACACCGTTCCAGGGTCTAATGGTCTGACTGATAAGCTGGCGAAGAATGAATTCGGAAGGAGCTTTGATCAGCCAGTTGTCCAGGTATGATACCATAAATATCCCCTCCAGTCTGAGTACAGCTCGTACTACCACCACCTTCGTAAATGCCCTGGGTGCTGAGGATAGGCCGAAGGGAAGACATGTTAATTGGAAATTCCCAATCTTCTTCCCTTGAAGAATCACCACCCTGAGGTACTTCTGACGAGCCCTCAGATGTAGGATGTGGAGATGTGCATCTTTTAAATTCAACGTGCCGTAAAGTCATCTTCATAGAGAAAAGAAGCCACAGATATGACAGTCTCTATTTTGAGAAAGAGGCCAAGCAAGTTATAAGAATTTCTAAAGCACAGGCAGAAGAAAAACTAGCTCAGTCTGTGAAAAAGGGGGATAAGACATTCTTCAGATATATAAATGAAAAAAGGGAATTAAAACAAGGAATAACTAAATTAAAAACAAAGGAAGGAAGGTATGTAGAAGAGAATAAAGGGCTAGCCGACTGCCTTAATGAATACTTCTGTTCAGTTTTTTCAGATGAAAATGAAGGAAAAGGACCTCAATTAGGGAGGAAGACTAATGAATCGTTTGATGCATGTGTCTATACAGAGGAAGAGGTTCTACGTTTGTTGTCTAAAGTGAAGACAAATAAGCCACAGGGGCCTGATGGGATACACCCAAAATTATTAAAAGAGCTTAGTAATGAGCTAGCAAAACCGTTAACAGATTTATTTAACCAATCACTGGTTACAGGAATCGTCCCGGAAGATTGGAAATTAGCAAATGTCGTGCCCATTCACAAGAAATGTAGTAGGGAGGAATCAAGCAACTATAGACCAGTAAGTCTGACATCAATAGTGGGGAAATTAATGGAAACCCTACTGAAGGATAGGATTGTGGAACATCTATAATCCCATGGATTGCAAGATGAAAAACAACTTGGGTTTACTTCAGGGAGATTATGTCAAACAAATCTTATTGATTTTTTTGACTGGGTGACTAAAACAATAGATAGCGGAGGGGCAGTAGACATCGCAGATCTAGATTTTAGTAAGGCTTTTGACACTGTCCCACATAGAATACTTATCAATAAACTGCAGTCATTGAGCTTGGACTCCCATATTGTTGAGTGGATTAGGCAGTGGCTGAGTGACAGACAATAGAGGGTTGTAGTCAATGGAGAATATTCAGAGCAAGGTCTTGTTACCAGTGGGGACCTCAGGGATCTGTTCTCGTACCAATGTTGTTTAATATATTCATTAGTGATATTGCAAAAGGTCTCGATGGTAAGGTATGTCTTTTTGCTGATAACACAAAGATATGTAACAGGGTTGATGTTCCTGGAGGTATCTGCCAAATGGAAAAGGATTTAGGCAAACTAGAAGAATGGTCAGAACACAAATTTAATGTGGATAAGTGAAAGATAATGCACCTGGGGCGTAAAAACCCTCAGGCAGAATATAGAATATTTGGCACAGTCCTGATCTCGGTATCTGAGGAGAGAGATTTAGGAGTAATTATTTCAGAAGACTTAAAGGTAGGAAGACAATGTAATAGAGCAGCAGGAAACGCTAGCAGAATGCTTGGGTGTATAGGGAGAGGTATAAGCAGTAGAAAGAGAGAAGTGCTCATCCGCTGTACAGAACACTGGTGAGACCTCACTTGGAGTATTGTGCGCAGTACTGGAGGCCGTATCTCCAAAAGGATATAGATACTCTAGAGAGAGTTCAGAGAAGATACTAACCTAGTACATGGATTGCTGGATAAAACTTACCAGGAAAGGTTAAAGGACCTTAATATGTATAGAAGAAAGAAGAGACAGAGGGGCTATGATGATGACTTTTAAATACATAAAGGGAATCAACAAGGTAAAGGAGGAGAGCATATTTAAAAGAAGGAAAACTACCACAAGAGTTTTATATTAGAGGGGCAAAGGTCTCTGCAGTAATATCAGGAACTATTACTTTACTGAGAGAGCAGTGGATGCATGGAATAGCCTTCCTGCAGAGATGGTCGCTGCAAATACAGTGAAGGAGTGTAAACATGCATGGGATAAGCATAAGGCTATCCTTCATATAAGATAGGGCCAGGGACTATTGATAGGATTCAGATTATTGGGCAGACTAGATGGGCCAAATGGTTCTTATCTGCCGACACATTCTATGTTTCTATGAAATGCTTAAACCCTAGGGGACCGAGCCCATTTTGACCCTAAGGACTAGAGCATTTTTTTCAATTCTGACCATTGTCATTATAACCATTAATAACTCTGTGATACTTTTGATGCTGACAGTTTTTTCGTGACATATTCTACTTTGTTAGTGGTAAATTTTCGTCGATACTTGCATCATTTCTTGGTGAAAAAATTAGCATTTTTATAACTTTGAAGCTCTCTGCTTGTAAGGAAAATAGACATCCCAAATAAATTATATATTCATTCACATATACAATATGTCTACTTTATGTTGGCATCATAAAGTTGACATGTTTTTACTCTTTGAAGACATTAGAGGGCTATTTTCCAATTTTTCAAGTACATTTCAAAATCTGAATTTTTCAGGGACCAGTTCAGTTTTGAAGTGAATTTGAGGGTCTTTACGTTAGAAATACCCAGTAATGGACCCCATTATGAAAACTGTACCCCTCAAAGTATTCAAAATGACATTCAGAAAGTTTAACCCTTTAGGTGTTTCACAGGAATAGCAGCAAAGTGAAGGTGAAAATTCAAAATCTACATTTTTTACACTAACATGTTCTTGTAGACCCATTTTTTTTATTTTTACAAGGGGTAAAAGGAGAAAAAGCCCCCCAAAATATGTAACCCAATTTCTCTTGAGTAAGGAGATACCTCACATGTGTATGTCAAGTGCTTTGTGGGTGCATTAGAGGGCTCAGAAGAGAAGGAGCGACTGGGATTTTGGAGGGCGAATTTTGCTGAAATGGTTTTGGGGGGGGCATGTCGCATTTAGGAAGCCCCTATGGTGCCAGAACAGCGAAAAACACCACACATAGCATACTATTTGGGAAACTACACCCCTAAAGGAACGTAATAAGTGGTACACTGAGCCTTAACACCCATCAGGTGTTTGACAAGTTTTCAAAAAAGTTGTACGTGAAAATGACATTTTTTTTATTTATTTTTTTACTAAAATGCTGATGTTACCCCAAATTTTTCATTTTCACAAGGGGTAATAGGTGAAAATGGCCCCCAAAATTTTAATCCCCATTTCTCTTGAGTAAGGAAATATATCATATGTGGATGTAAAGTGCTCTGTGGGTGCACTAGAGGGCTCAGAAGGGAAGGGGCAACATTTGGCTTTTGGAAAGCGAATTTTGCTGAACTGGTTTTTGAGGGGCATGTCACATTGAGGAAGCCCCCATGGTGCCAGAACAGTGAAAAACACCCCACATGGCATTCTATTTGGGAAACTACACCCCTCAAGGAACATGACAAGGGGTGCAGTGAGCATTTACACCCCACTGGCATTTGACAGATCTTTGGAACAGTGGGCTGTGCAAATGAAAAATTCCATTCTTCTTTTTCACGGACCACTGTTCCAAAAATCTGTGGGGTGTTGAGGCTCACTATACCCCTTGTCACGTTCCGGGAGGGATGTAGTTTCCAAAATGGGGTCACATGTGTGTATTTTATTTTTTTGCGTTTAGGTCAGAACCGCTGTAACCAGCAGCCACTCCTGTGCAAATCACCAGTTTAGGCCTCAAATGTACATAGTGCGCTCTAACTCCTGAGCCTTGTTGTGCGCCCGCAGAGCATTTGGTGTAGACCCCAACTTTACCTTTTCATAAGGGGAAAAATAAGAAAAGACACACTGGTTGGTATTGGGAAACAGTGAGTTAGGTAACAGACTACTGCAGTGTTTCCGCACCACTGTCTGTTTCCTAACTCAGTGTTTCCCAACCCATGTGCCTCCAGCTGTTGCAAAACTACAACTCCCAGCATGCATGGTCTGTCAATGCATGCTGGGAGTTATAGTTTTGCAACAGCAGGAGGCACACGGGTTGGGAAACACTGACAATGTTTCCCAACCAGTTTGCCTCCAGTTGTTGCAATACTACAATTCCCAGCATGCCCAGACAGCCGAAGTGCATGTTGGGAGTTGTAGTTATGCAACAACTGGAGGAGAACAGTTTGGAGACCACTGTGTAGTGGTCTCCAAACTGTAGCCCTCCTGATGTTGCAAGACTTCAACTCCAAGCATGCCCAGCCTGCCCAGGCATGCTGGGAGTTATAGTTCTGAAACATCT
Organism: Hyla sarda; assembly: GCF_029499605.1. Lineage (NCBI taxonomy): Eukaryota > Metazoa > Chordata > Amphibia > Anura > Hylidae > Hyla > Hyla sarda. The sequence continues at coordinate 570,307,464 of NC_079189.1, read as the reverse complement.
GAAGGGCCAGATGTTGCCGAACTACAACTCCCAGCATGCCTGGACAGTCTCTGCATGCTCTGAATTGACATCTGGAGCGCTACAGTTTGGACACCACTGTATAGTGGTCTCCAAACAGTGCCCTTCCAGATGTTGCAAAACTACAACACCCAGCATGCTGAGACTGTTCAGGCATGCTGGGAGTTGTAGTTCTGCAACATCTGAAGGGCCAGATGTTACAGAACTACAACTGCCAGCATGCCTGGACAGTCTGGGCATGCTGAGAGTTGTAGTTTTGCAACATCTGAAAGGACAGTGGTCTCCAAACTGTGACCCTCCAGATGTTGCAAAACTATAACTCCCAGCTTGCCCAGACAGCCAAATCTCGCTGATCTGAATTGATTGGCAATTTGCGGCAATCGCCCATATGGGGGGGGGGGTCTCAGGACCCCTCCAGGTATTTGCACAGGATGCCTGCTGAATGAGGAAGGCATCCCATCCTGATCCCCTTCCGGCTAGTGGCGGGGATCGAAATTCCCACGGGCGTACAGGTATGCCCTTGTTCCTTAAGTACCAGGACGGAAGGGCATATCCATACGCCCGTGGTCCCCAACAGGTTAAAGAAGAAGTCCCATTCATCACCATTTTTGTGTCCTGATCCCTGGGCTGCCAGAATCTAGTACAGCGGTACTCAAGTGGCGGACCGCGGTCCAGATCCGGACCGCGGCCACCAGTCATCCGTGGCAGCCGCTGTCCTGGCATTCATATGTACCAGTGTCTTTAAGATACCGATACAAATTAATAGCTGAGTGCTGCCGGAGTGAGGGAACACTCTCCTCCCTGCCTGGCCAGCGCTTGGCGATTAGCGCTGCCTGCATCATCTGCTCTGGCCAGACCTGACAATAAGAGGAGCAGCGAGGGACCTGAGAAACAGAAGGACTGGACCAGGATGCAGGGGTCTTGGGGTTGGGGGGGGTTGTTAGGTCAGAAGGAGATAAAGAGGTCTGGCGGTCATAAAAGTGAAAATAAGAATGATGCATGGGGTCTTGGGTGGGGGTGTTAGGGCAGAAGGGGATAAATGGCAGAGGAGTCTAGAAGAGGACTTAGGGTCAGGGAAGCAGAGGTGTCTGGGGTATCTATAGGAGGGGGGGAAGAGCAGTCTGGAAGAGGACCTAGGGGTCTGGAGGGACTTAAAGGAGTAGTCCAGTGGTGACTCAGTGGTGAACAACTTATCCCCTATCTTAAGGATAGGGGATAAGTTGCAGATCGCGGGGGGTCCGACCGCTGGGGCCCACTGCGATCTCCTGTACGGAGCCCCGAGAGCCCGCGGGAAGGGGGCGTGTCGATCTCCGCACAAAGCGGCGGCCGACACGCCCCCTCAATACAACTCTATGGCAGAGCCGAAGCGCTGCCTTCGGCAATCTCCGGCTCTGCCATTGAGATGTATTGAGTGGGCGTGTCGGCCGCCGCTTCGTGCGGGGGTCGACACCCGCCATCTGGCCGGAGAGCCGGGGCCCTGTACAGAGAGATCGCAGGGGGCCCCAGCGGTCGGACCCCCCGCGATCTCAAACTTATCCCCTATCCTTAGGATAGGGGATACGTTTTTTACCACTGGACTACCCCTTTAAGGCCCATCCACATTGATGACATTCATCCGGCAGAGTCCAAATGTTTTTAATGGTTTTCTGCTGCTCTGTGCATAGTGTGGAATCGCCACAGTGGAATTCCCCCAGCAGAACGAACATGTTCTTTGGGTGGACGTTCATTCTGCTGGTGGAATTCCACCGGACTGCATTGTCATCTACAGAGATGGCGCACATCCGTGCAGTCCTACTGCCAATGGCTTCAGCGGTGCCTGCAGCAAGTGGACAGTCGGCCGACTAACTGTCCACAGTGTGGAGAAGCCCTTAGGGGTCTGCAGGAGGAGGGGAAAATGGGTCTGGGGGTAGTACAGGGGTGGGATTTTGACAAACAGAGGAAACAGTATCTGGCAGTATTATTTTAGGGGGCATGATGTCTGGCAGGGTTATAATGATTATTGTTGTCATACAGAGGATGAGGATCTGCTAACAAAGTAACCAATAATGTCCGGGCATCAGACTCTGCAGAGAAGATGGAGCTGAAAGAAGACATAGACCAAAGGAAGAAGAAAAGTAAAGACAACAGAGAAGACGTCTCCTGTGAGTCATTATACAATTGTGTATTCTCCTGACTGTCCCATCAGAGCTGGAGTCACTTGTAATTTCTGCAGTGATGACGGGTGACACTGTTCCCCAATCTGTGTTACAAAACTGCAACTCCCATAATGCCTGAAGCTTTGCAGGAACGATAGGAGTTGTAACTTTGCACCACAAAGCCACTTAAACCAAGGTGAATTTAGAGGATGCAGCCTATTTTATTTTAATGGGTGTCTGACTTTTGCAACACCCACTGTAAAAAAAAAAAAAAAAAAAAAAAGGGCTGCATAGTCTAATATGCCCGGGCCTATTTTTGCTCTCAGTCTGGCCCTGGAAGCAAGTGCATTACAGGAATTTCCCAACCTTTGTATCTACAGTTGTTTCAAAACTACAGATCCCATCATGCTCTTCTGTCTGCATGATGGGAGTTTTAGTTTTGCAACAGTTGGAGAGTTCATATGGGGGTTGGGCGCACCTCATTCATTGTAATAAGTGACACAGAAGTATAATTCGCTTCAGGGCAAGTGGCAATATAATATTTGGGGGCCCAGCATGTGGTAGATTTATACTCAGGGGCACAGTGTGAGGCAGCATTATAATCGGGCACAGTGTGTTGCAGTATTATACTGAGGGGCAAGGCGTGTGGCAGTATTATACTGAGGGGCAAGGTGTGTGGCAGTATTATACTCAGGGACACGGTGTGTGGCAGTATTATACTCGGGGACACGGTGTGTGGCAGTATTATACTCGGGGTCATGGTGTGTGGCAGTATTATACTTGGGGACACGGTATGTGGCAGTATTATACTCAGGGGCACGGTGTGTGGCAGTATTATACTCAGGGGCACGGTGTGTGGCAGTATTCTACTCAGGGGCACGGTGTGTGGCAGTATTCTACTCAGAGGCACGGTGTGTGGCAGTATTATACTCGGGCACGGTGTGTGGCAGTATTATACTCAGGGGCACGGTGTGTGGCAGTATTATACTCAGGGACACGGTGTGTGGCAGTATTATACTCAGGGTCATGGTGTGTGGCAGTATTATACTCAGGGACACGGTATGTGGCAGTATTATACTCAGGGGCACGGTGTGTGGCAGTATTATACTCAGGGGCACGGTGTGTGGCAGTATTATACTCAGGGGCACGGTGTGTGGCAATATTATACTCAGGGGCATGGTGAGAGGCAGTATTATACTCAGGGGCATGGTGTGGCAGTATTATACTCGGGGACACGGTGTGTGGCAGTATTATACTCGGGGGCACGGTGTGTGGCAGTATTATACTCGGGGGCACGGTGTGTGGCAGTATTATACTCGGGGGCACGGTGTGTGGCAGTATTATACTCAGGGGCACGGTGAGTGGCAGTATTATACTCGGGCATGGTGAGTGGCAGTATTATACTCAGGGGCATGGTGAGAGGCAGTATTATACCAGGGGCACAGTATGTGGCAGTTATGTATTTAGGGGCAGAGTGTGTGGCAGTATTATACCAGGGGCACAGTGTGTGGCAGTTATATATTCAGGGGCACAGTGTATGGCAGTATTATACCAGGGGCACAGTGTGTGGCAGTTGGAGAACAATTATGACTTATTAAGTTCTAATTCTGTTCTAAAATAGGCAGCACCTATTTCTGGCATGGCACTGTGGCCGCTAGGTGTCAACCAGGTCTTAAGGTTTTGCTCGGACCTTTACCGGATGGCAGACCTGGAAAGGCGGACCCCTACTAAAAGTAGTTGAGTACCCCTGCTCTAGAACAACAAACTGGACTTACCTACCAGCACCCCCTTGCTGCCCCCAGTATTCAGTCCTCTGGTGCTGTCTTCTTCCTAGTTGCCAGTGGTCTTCCTGTCACACTGCTGATCAGCTTATCACCTGTCTACAGATCTGACCCAAGCATCTGCAGATGTCTCTATCCAGACTAAAACAGAAGCAGTCTGGCTCGAACTGGAGCCAAGGACCTGGCGTCATAAATTGTGTTCCTTATTGCCCTAGTACTGCTTTTAAGACATGGGTGAAAAAGTTATGAAGTAAGAGGTCAGCTTGAGAGTCAAAAAGATAATGTGCAGGAAATTATCTTGGTGCCCTTTTAACCAGATCCCTGGACAACTGGCTTAGCCAGAGTTATAGAGCGTGAGGGATAGGAACCATAGTCATGGCTGCCTTGCATTAAAGGGTTAGCCTTCCGATCAATAGCACCTTTTAGAATTGAGTCCTCTTTTTGAAATAAAGACAGGCTACCGTCAAGTTGACTTTGCAAAGAATTTCCCATAATTCCAAAGCTTTCAGATTTATTCAGTAAAGCAGACATAAATGGGCGCTGTTAAATACTAAAACAGTTTATATGTTGAACATTTTGGTAAGACATTAACCTTTCTAATATACTTCATAAGAAAATGTTATTTCCTTTTTATAGAAATCATTGATTATAAAAAAAAGACCACTAGGGGTCCCCATACCACCTAGAACATAATCCTGTCCTGCTGCAGCATCATCTTTGTCCAAGCTAAAATGGGCACTGTCAGATATAAAAAAAAACTTCTTATATGTTGTACATTTTGGCAAAACAAAATTTTTTCTAATATACTTCTTTAACCCCTTCCCGCAGAATGTCATATATAAACGCCGGGTTGTGCAGTGCGTTCGCGCATCCCGGCGTTTATATATGCCATTCAGTTAACCTGGCGATGCGCAGCATCGCACGGGTTAACTGGCAGAAGTCCCGCTGTTTCCAGCAGGGGACAACTTCTGCTTCACCCCCAGGACCATCCATTGATGGTCCTGGTCAGCGATCACTGTGATTGGTCCCTGTGGACCAATCACAGTGATCTGGGGTGAAAGTTCAGATCCCCCGCACTGCCCGCCCCTGGATGTCGGGCAGAACGGGGGACGATGGCTGCAGGGGCTCGCGGGGACCTGCGGCATAGGGGGGGAACATCAGGGGACCGGCGGACTTACCTGGCAGGACCGAGGAGCAGCGCGGGACCGGCCACGTGGAGGAGCAGCGACGGGACCGGCAGGTAAGTACATGGTCCTCAGAAGCAGCAGGAGTCTGAAAACTACAACTCCCAGCATGCCTAGACAGCCTTTGGCTGTCTGGGCATGCTGGGAGTTGTAGTTTTGCAACATCTGGAGGGCCCCAGTTTGGAGACCATTGTATAATGGTCTCCAATCTGTGCTCTTCCAGCTGTTGCAAAACTACAACTCCCAGCATGCACTGACTGTGCAGGCATGCTGGGAGTTTTAGTTCAGCAACATCTGGCCCTTCAGATGTTGCCGAACTACAACTCCCAGCATGCCCTTCAGCTGTCTGGGCATGCTGGGAGTTGTAGTTTTGCAACAACTGGAGACACACTGGTTGGGAAACATTGTCTGTTTCTAACTCAGTGTTTCCTAACCTGTGTGCCTCCAGCTGTTGCAAAACTATAACTCCCAGCATGCACTAACAGACCATGCATGCTGGGAGTTGTGGTTTTGCAACAGCTGGTGCACCCCCCCCCCCCTGTGAATGTACAGGGTACATTCACATGGGCGAGGCTTTTACAGTGGGTTTCTCGCATCTTGATGCAGCAAATTTTGCGCTGGGAAACTCGCTGTAATCCCCCGCCCATGTGACTGTACCCTAAAAACACTACACTAACAAAAAATAAAATAAAAAGTTAAAAACACTACATATACACATACCCCTACACAGCCCCCCTCCCCCAATAAGAACGTCCGGTACGCCACTGTTTCCAAAGCAGAGCCTCCAGCTGTTGAAAAACAACAACTCCCAGTATTGCCGGACAGCCGTTGACTGTCCACGCATGCTGGGAGTTTTACAACAGCTCGAGGCACCCTGTTTGGGAATCACTGGCGTAGGATACCCCTATGTCCACCCCTATGCAAATCCCTAATTTAGGCCTCAAATGCGCACGGCGCTCTCACTTTGGAGCCCTGTCGTATTTCAAGGCAACGGTTTAGGGCGACATATGGGGTATCGCCGTACTCGGGAGAAATTACGTTATAAGGTTTGGGGGGCTTTTTCTTCTTTAACCCTTCATGAAAAGGAAATGTTGGGGTCTACACCAGAATGTTAGTGTAAAAAAATGTAATTTTTTACACTAACATGCTGATGTTGCCCTATACTTTACATTTTCACAAGAGGTAAAAGGGAAAAAAGCCCCCCAAAATTTGTAACGCAATTTCTCCCGACTACAGAGATACCCCATATGTGAGCGCAAAGTGCTCTGGGGGCGCACAACAAGGCCCAGAAGGGAGAGCGCACCATGTACATTTGAGGTGATTTGCACAGGGGTGGCTGATTGTTACAGCGGTTTTGACAAACGCAAAAAAAAAAAAAAAAAAAAACACATGTGACCCCATTTCGGAAACTACACCCCTCACGGAATGTAATGAGGGGTGCAGTGAGAATTTAACCCCCACAGGTGTCTGACGGATCTTTGGAACAGTGGTCCGTGAAAATGAAAACTTGTACAGCCCACTGTTCCAAAGATCTATCAGACACCAGTGGGGGGCAAATGCTCACTGTACCCCTTGTTACGTTCCTCAAGGGGTCTCGTTTCCAAAATGGTATGCCATGTGTTTTTTTTTTGCTGTTCTGGCACCAGAGGGGCTTCCTAAATGCGATATGCCCCCCGAGCAAAATTTGCTCTCAAAAAGCCAAATATGACTCCTTCTCTTCTGAGCATTGTAGTTCGCCCATAGTGCACTTCAGGTCAACTTATGGGGTACCTCCATACTCAGAAGAGAAGGGGTTACAAATATTGGGGGGTATTTCCTGCTATTAACCCTTGCAAAAATGTGAAATTTGGGGGGAAACACACATTTTAGTGGAATTTTTTTTTTTTTTTTACATATGCAAAAGTCGTGAAACACCTGTGGGGTAATAAGGCTCACTTTATTCCTTATTACATTCCTCAAGGGGTCTAGTTTCCAAAATGGTATGCCATGTGTTTTTTTTTGCTGTTCTGGCACCATAGGGGCTTTCTAAATGAGACATGCCCCCCGAGCAAAATTTACTCTCAAAAAGCCAAATATGACTCCTTCTCTTCTGAGCATTGTAGTTCGCCCATAGTGCACTTCAGGTTAACTTATGGGGTACCTCCATACTCAGAAGAGAAGGGGTTACAAATATTGGGGGGTATTTCCTGCTATTAACCCTTGGAAAAATGTGAAATTTGGGGGGAAACACACATTTTAGTGAAAAAAAATTTTTTTTTTTACATATGCAAAAGTCGTGAAACACCTGTGGGGTATTAAGGCTCACTTTATTCCTTGTTATGTTCCTCAAGGGGTCTAGTTTCCAAAATGGTATGCCATGTGAGGGTTTTTTGCTGTTCTGGCACCATAAGGGCTTCCTAAATGCAACATGCCCCCCAAAAACCACTTCAGAAAAACGTACTCTCCAAAATCCCCTTGTCGCTCCTTCGCTTCTGAGCCCTCTACTGAGCCCGCCGAACACTTTACATAGACATATGAGGTATGTGCTTACTGAAGAGAAATTGGGCTACAAATATAAGTATAAATTTTCTCTTTTTACCCCTTGTAAAAATTCAAAAATTGGGTCTACAAGAACATGCAAGTGTAAAAAATTAAGATTGTGAATTTTCTCCTTCATTTTGCTTCTATTCCTGTGAAACACTTAAAGGGTTAAAATGATGACTGAATGTCATTTTGAATACTTTGGGGGGTGCAGTTTTTATAATGGGGTCTTTTGTGGGGTATTTCTAATATGAAGACCCTTCAAATCCACTTCAAACCTGAACTGGTCCCTGAAAAATTGTGAGTTTGAAAATTTTGTGAAAAATTGGAAAATTGCTGCTGAACTTTGAAGCCCTCTGGTGTCTTCCAAAAGTAAAAACTCGTCACTTTTATGATGCAGACATAAAGTAGACATATTGTATATGTGAATAAAAAATGTTTTTATTTGTAATATACATTTTCCTTATAAGCAGAGAGCTTCAAAGTTAGAAAAATGCAAAATTTTCATATTTTTCATCAAATTTTAGGATTTTTCACAAGGAAAGGATGCAAGTTACCATAAAATTTTACCACTAAGTTAAAGTAGAATATGTCACGAAAAAACAATCTCGGAATCAGAATGATAACTAAAAGCATTCCAGAGTTATTAATGTTTAAAGTGACAGTGGTCAGATGTGCAAAAAACGCTCTGGTCCTTAAGGCCAAAATGGGCTTGGTCCTGAAGGGGTTAAAAAAAAAATCACATTGTATTAAAGAAAACTGCCTTTGAAAATCCCACCAATTGGGGTCCCCATACCTCCTGGGACACTGATGAGTCCCACAGCAGCATGAGCATGTCCAAGGGTCACGGACACGAGATGGGTGATTGATTGCAGGACTGAAGGCTGCAGGAGAAACACAGCCTGCAGCAACACTGCTGTAACACAGAGTTTTACCAAACATGTTCCTCCAGCTGTTGCAAAACTACAACTCCAAGCATGCCTGGACAGTCAAAGGATGTCTGGGCATGCTGAAAGTTGTACTTTTGCAAAAGCTGTAGGCACACACCTGAAGGCAACACTGCAAAAAAGAGTTATCTAAACACAGTACCTCCAACTATTCCACGACTATAAGTCCCAGCATTACAGGACTGCCTAAGGATGACACACCTGAAAGACATAGGGAGATGTAAGTTATACACTCACCATATTGTCTCTGGTGGTAGGGTACAGGCAATCTTCAATCATCATTGTGTGTGTGTGTGTGTATGTATACACAGTATAAATCCAGATAGGAAAGGGTTAAAGAGCAGGGCTGCCAGGCTCGCTTCCCAGAGCAGTGAGTCAGCAGAGTGATGGAGGGGGAGGAGACATGGGATGGAAAAAGACATTGAGCAGCTGTAATATGCTATATATGTTATTTTTTAGTGAAATATGGGTGATAGAGACATAAACATGTACATGTTCAGGATGAAGTACTGAGTAACATAACAGTTTTTTTTTTTTGTGGGATCTGACAGGTACGCTTTAAGCTTCAGTACAGTCTGGACTTATTCTGGAACATCATCTACTGTATAATGACACCAAAGAACATATGATGTGGGAGAACCTGCATGTGATCTGTGGTAGCCATGGGGGTGCTAGGAATACCTGATCACTTCATGACGCCAGGGCACTGTTATCCTACTATACACGGTCCGAGGTTGGAGACAGCTTCTCCTGGGCCAGACATGGGGAGTAAAGAAACTGACGTCGGGTTACGGATAACTGTCTTTACTGAGAAGGGTGCAGATGGTATTACACGCCAACAGTATTGTGCAGAGTGGAGAGAATGCAGTGTAACCCCTTGGGAGCCCTGTTGCCTTGCTGGGACTTATGGTGCTTTTTACCCACTTGATTAATACTGACTTGATATGAAACTGAAGATTTCCCAGGCCAGCTAGGGTTCTGACAAGGTCCTGTTACTTTCTCTGCCAGAACCTGACATTCCACTGTACGGGGGATCACCTGCAGAATGGCTGGATAGGATTTGAGAAGAGATTTGTTCTTGGACTTATCTCAGAGCTTCTCCACACACAACCACACTGGTGCTCAGCATGAGCTCACACAGGAACTAAACTTAGGGGGCAACTCCCCCAATACACTATATAGCTAACAATTTAGGGGGTCCCATTGGCAGGCAGGGTCACATGGGCTTGCACTGCTCCTCTCTCAAAGGTAATAACACACATATATATATATACACAGTGGTCCCTCAACATACGATGGTAATCCGTTCCAAACGGACCATCGTTTGTTGAAACCATTGTATGTTGAGGGATCCGTGCAATGTAAAGTATAGGACAGTGGTTTACAACCTGCGGACCTCCAGATGTGGCAAAACTACAACACCCAGCATGCCCGGACAGCCAACGGCTGTCCGGGCATGCTGGGAGTTGTAGTTTTGCAACATCTGGAGGTCCGCAGGTTGAAGACCACTGTTAGAGAAAGTTGTACTCACCTGTCTCCGCTGCTCCGGACCGTCACCGCTCGTCATCGCTGCCCAGGATGTCGCCGTCCATCGCTGTCGCCGCGTCCCCGAGGTGTCCCCGACACTCTGGTAAGGCCTCTGCTTCCCCGGCATCCTCGCTTTCCGTCGCCGCCATCACGTCGCTCCGCACGCCGCTCCTATTGGATGATGGGACGGCGTGCGCAGCGACGTGATGACGACGATGCAGGGGATCCCGAAGAGGACACGCCGGAGCCCCGAGGACAGGTGAGTGATCATCAGCGGACCACACGGGGCACCGTAAACGGCTATCCGGTGGCAGCTGAAGAAGTCTGCGCTGCCGGATAGCCGTTTATGCGATGGCCCCGACATACAAAAGCATCGTATGTTGATGCTGCCTTCAAGATGCCTCTGAGAGACCATCGCATGTTAAAATGATCGTATGTCGGGGCCATCGTAGGTCGAGGGTTCACTGTATAAATAACATATAACACAATACTTATGAAAAGTATAATAAACATTTGACTATAACAATCAGTCCTATAAGGGGCCCAACACCGGTGCCGCAGGTATGCCCAAGGAAGTCCACAGGACAGCCTTTGGTGCTGGGACACCACAGATCCAGCTGTGTAAGCCCCTGGTAGTGACAGTCACCTTCTTATTCCAGTCTAAGGTGGTGGATCTGATAGCTGAGCAGACAGTGTGAGGTGAAGAGTGAACCAGAGAAGATCTATGATGAGGAGGATATATGGAATGGAGGACACACTGTAAAGATCCAGCTCCTGCAACAGAATAATATCACCAGACAAGAAAAGAAACCTCCTTTTAAAAAAAACAAAAAAAAAACTTGTATTTGTATACTAAGTCTCTGTTGTGTCATGTGTTTCTGTGGTGCAAGCACAGAGACCCAGGGCGGTGTAATTAGGTATATTTATCTTTCACCTGTGCCGGTACGATTTAAGTCCTTGCCCAGACCCATGACGTCACTGAGGAAGAGCGCGCATGCGCTTGAAACGCGTATGACAAGGGAGGGTGTCGGTTTTACCGTGGAAAGTTTGTTTGTCGGATTCGGACCAAAATAAAGCTGCAACTTTTTATCCAAGTGCTGGATCAGTTTCTACTTTCTTTGTCGAATAATATCACCAGACACCTGCCGCACTCCTACCTGGCCTCAGAGGATCTGTACCATAGATGTGGGGGGCCGCCATCTTGCCATCAACTGCTCTCGTGTTAAGTCTTCTGTGGTGCCGGGGTGTTGCAATGGTGTAGCAGGGTCTGGTGGTATTAACCCTGTGGGGTAAGGTGTTATTAACCCTGGATTATTCGTGACACCAGGATGTGGTTATTCCGGTATGGTAACCGCCGTCAACCAACCCAAAAACGGTCTTCAATAAAGGAATGTCAGCAGCAGGAATTGTGAAAACAACTGGAACTTTTACTTGGAATTCTTATTAAACAGTCTTTATAGTTATGCAGTTTCTCTAGAGGCAATCGGGACACAGGATACCTCACAGGCTTGCTGGGACTTTTAGTATTGAGATGATTTATGCAGGTCACTGTGCTACTAATATTATTCTTGAGTTGAGTAGTAGTCACTAGAATTGTAGATAGAGCTTGATAACTCACGGTTTGAAGTGGCTGCAGGTTCTTTAGGCTTTGGCCTAGCAGAGATGAATTTAGTAGGTGCAGAGATTGTGCTTGTTTTGTAGCCAGGAACTAAGAGAGCAAGAGAGTGCAGGAACAAGAGCCAAGAGAGCGCAGGAACAAGAGCCAAGAGAGCTAACTGAGAGACTACAGCTCCTTATATACTAAGGGGGGCTGGACTAAAGCCCATTGGTTGCTAAGCCTGTGGTTCCTGTGCCCATGGCACTCTGGGTAGTGTCACATGACAGTGGTTCACATGACTAACCTCTATACATGTGTACAACTTTATGTATAATGAACAATATGTACACAACACATTTACAATGCATTAACAGAAGGTGAGCAAGGGGTGAGCCCCGCAGGAGAGCCCTATGGACTGCAGGGACTCTCCCAGAGGGGACCTAGAGATGGTACAGGACCATGTCCTGTACTGAGAAACCACACTTCTCTATGAGGACAGTTCAGCCATGTTAAGGACGACTGTCCAGGACCGGTCATCTGTAACCTTAGCTCAGGTCCGGGGAATACATTCAGAGGGTGTTCACATGCAGAGCACGATACATGTAATGAGACCTTCACAGAGGCCATGGAGCAAGACCAGGAGGACATCAACACATACGTGGATACAGCCCTAGAACCTGCCCATCTCCCTGCAGATATCCATCAGAGTACTAGAGACCCTACTGCAGAGCCAGATGTAACACTCACTGTACTACAAGTACCAGCAGTCAGTGCAGATTCGAGTGTAACATCTCTGAATGCAGCAGAAAAAGAAACCCCAGCAGCTGCAGAGACTGAAGTAGCACTTATGAATGCTGCACTACAAGTACCAGCAACCAGTGCAGTTCTTAATGTAACACCTATGAATGCTGCACTACAAATACCAGCAGCCACTGAAGAGAGATCATCTAACAACTGAAGTTCCCAAAAAATCAGTCACTAAATCCCTCAAGCAACCGTCCAGTCCCAATCCAGAACCAGCTGACCCGACAGCAGGAACCAGTGTGGAGGAGAACAATTTCCAGGCTGTAAAATGGAAAAACACTGATGCAGCGATATTCAGAAAGTCCTGGCTGCAAAGAGATCAGCTGAGCGGCCAACGGTGAGGATAACATCAGGACGTTACAGGACGCTGGGAGAAGAAGATATAGTAACACCGATTGAACAACTTCCCTCAACCTTCCCCAATGATGATGATGACCGTGAAGAAGATGATCCTGGACCCTCAGTGTCTACCAGGAGATGGGGCACTACAGGTCACAGCAGTGGGCCAAAGAAAAAGACTAAGTAGTTTATATAGTATTAAAGTAGTATAGTTACGGTATATTCTTGTATATAGGAGACAGTATTATAGTAGTTATATTCTTGTATATAGGAGGCAGTATTATAGTAGTTATATTCTTGTATATAGGAGCAGTATTATAGTATTTATATTCTTGTACATAGGGGGGAGTATTATAGTAGATATATTCTTGTATATAGGAGGCAGTATTATAGTAGTTATATTCTTGTATATAGGAGACAGTATTATAGTAGTTCTATTCTTGTATATAGGAGCAGTATTATAGTAGTTATATTCTTGTACATAGGGGCAGTATTATAGTAGTTCTATTCTTGTATATAGGAGGCAATTTTTATTGTGAAAACAAACAAAATTACAATTAACAGAAATTCTTACAATGCAAAACAAAAATAACAAGCATTGTACACACAATGACTACTCAACTAGAGTATGTACAGAGTAATATTAAACTTAGAAAGTCCACATTTGCTGGAAAAGGAAAAACACAAAAAAAATTAATAAAATAACATGACATCATCCGTGTTAAACCAAAGAGACATTCCTCCATAATTTCCCATTATTTTGGTTCCTCCGTATCTCTAATGATTTTACCCACTGGAGCTCGGACATGATCTGTCTTACTGCTGTGATGTGGTGGAATGGCTCATTGTGTATGGACACTCGGGTTCTCATGTGCCAATGATAGTATTTAATGACTGTTATAATTATGTACATTGTCTCTCTGTCTACAGTCCTGTTACTGGATGGTACAGCATATATGATGTCAGGATACGTCAGGTTCTGCAGTAATGGGATGTTCAGCTTACTGGACACTTCTTCCCATATCCTCCTCCCGCCCCTGCAGTCAGATATGAAATGCTCCATAGTCTCCTCCTGCTGACAACCCAGAGGACAGTTCCTATCAGAAACGCTTAGATATTTCAGGTTACCCCTGACAAAGAGCCTCCCATGGAGCGACAGCCAAGCTATGTCAAAGAATTTTGCGGGGAGTCGTTTCCCATTGAGGAACTTTAGACTTTCTTGTAAAGTGCTGGTCACACAATCCCTCAAGGCAAGCGGAGAGCAGAAGAAAGCCCTACAAACCCTTACGTATAGATCCTTCCTTGGCTTACTCTCTATATAGGACTTCTCAATGCGCCATCTCTTCAGACATCTGAGCCCGTATTCCAGGTAGGGGGGGAGGTAGTCACGCGTCCATCTCCCCCTCTTGAGACTGCCGCCTCGCACCCAAGACTCTGCAAAAGGCAATATCCAGTCCCTGATACTATTCACCCACAGGGAGCTGTTGTTTGAGTCCATGCAACCAAAATTAACTTTTAGAAACATGGAGTCAAAGAACACCCTTGGATTCAGCATATCCAACCCACCCTCTCTCCTCTGTAGGTAGGTGACCCCTCTTTTTATCAGATTCAACCTGTTCCCCCAGAACATTTGGAAGAACAGGCTAAAGAGCCGAGCGGACAAAGATTCTGGCAAAAACTACAGAGACATACAAAAAGACGGGGACCAGGTAAGTCTTCAACATTTTAACCCTTTCTCTATAGGTCAGCCTCCAGTTCTTCCATCGCTGAACCTTTGCATTTCCGGCTTCCAACTTCTCTTCCCAATTTAGTTAGGCGTTATCGTCCCTCCCGAATTTGACCCCTAGGATTTTAATATAGGAGGAGGCTCTCACAAATTGGGGCAGATCAAAGTCTGGATCAGAATCAGATATCCAGAGAGCTTGACTCTTCTCAAGGTTGACCAGAGACCCTGAGGCCTCCGAGTAACTTCTGATGGCCATAGACAACATCTCCACCTCACGAGGCTCAGATATCACTACAGTCACATCATCCGCGTAGGCAACAACACTCAGGGGTAGGCAGTGGGGGACTGGCACCCCCTGAAAACCACACTCCTGCAGTGACCTCAGAAACGGGTCTAAGGCAAACACATACAGCAGCGGACTCAGTGGGCAACCTTGTCTCACCCCCGCCTCAACCCTGAACGTGTCACCCTGCCAACCATTGATCAGAGGAAAGCTCTCGGCCTCACAATACAAAGTCTTCAGCCAATCGATGAATTGTCCCGGAATACCGTACTTTGACAAAGTGGCCCATAGATACTCGTGATCTACTCTGTCAAAGGCTTTAGCCTGGTCAAGACTGACAACATATCTCCCACACCTCAGGGCTTTACATCTCTCAAACATCTCCCTTATGGAGATCACTGCCCCAGAGATGTTCCGCCCTTTTACTGTGCCATACTGACAGCCTGCCAACAGTGCCGGGGACAGACAAACTAACCTAGAAAACAGGATTTTTGCCAGAATCTTCCTGTCGACATTCAAGAGGGCAATCGGCCTCCAGTTCTTGATGTCACTCGGCTCTTTACCTTTAGACAGCAGAATCAGCGAGGACACTCTCATGGATGGAGGCATCAGGTGACTTTCTAGACAATTTGTGTAAACATCCACGAGGATTGGGGCCAAGAGGTCTCTGAATGTCTTATAGAATTCTGCTGTTATCCCATCTGGACCTGGTGCCTTCTTCACATGTAACTTATCAATGGCCTCTTTAACCTCCGCCACCG
This sequence comes from Hyla sarda, assembly GCF_029499605.1. NCBI lineage: Eukaryota > Metazoa > Chordata > Amphibia > Anura > Hylidae > Hyla > Hyla sarda. The sequence goes on along the minus strand of NC_079189.1, from coordinate 570,291,842 downwards.
TCAATTCTGCTGTCAAAGGAGAAAAGTCCAAATCATTAGTATCAGGGAGCGGAGTTGTCTCCAAGAATTGGGTCATCTTGTCTCCATCCAAAACCTTCCTCTGAAACAAGTCAGCATAGTACGATCTCACCACCCCCAGGATACCCTCCCGAGATTCCTGCAAAACACCCTGGGAGTCAGTGAGACCGGTGACAGATTTATTTGCCACCCGCTCCCGGCAATTCTCAAAGGGATCAGGAGACCCTAAGGACCCATAATCCCTTTCAAGAACCAGGGAGGTATACCTGCTGTACTGATACTGCCTTGTCTCAGATTTCAGCCGGTCTATCCTTTGTTGGTCCCCACCCGCCGAATATAGTGACTCCAATTCTTTCCGCAGCTTGAGATACTGGCCATACTTACTCTTCCCCTTTATAACTGACAGTCTCTTTAAGAGGGTTCTGATCTCATCCTTGACATCCTCCCACCAGGCGGCCATATCATCATAGAAGTCCACCCTCTCTAGTTGACCCTGTATAAGAGAGTGAACCTGCCTCTGCACAGAAGGATCCTCTAATAGGCTGGAATTCAGTCTCCACAACCCTCTACCTGTCTCAGGACACTGTGTGACACCCAAACAGAAATATAAGGCCAGATGGTCAGAATAAGGGACGATCTTCTCATCTTTCTCACCAATCGTCTCTGTAGGACTAACCAGAGCCAAATCTATCCTACTGCTTCTTCCACCACAGAAATAGGTAAATTTTGCCTTCCGACCACCCTGCACAAACACATCTGACAACCCGGCCTGTAGAATGATGCTGTTTAAGACCTTGGAGTCTCGGGTTAGAGGTCTATTAGAGGATCTATCACTAGTTGTTCTGGAGGCATTAAAATCTCCAGCCAAGATGACAGGGACAGACGTGAAGAGATATGGCTTCACTTCATTATAAAGGTTAACCCTTTCAGTCACTGTCTGTGAACCATAGATATTAATGAGTCGGAGCCTTCTACCCCGAATAGTAACTTCTAGCATTAGGCACCTTCCCATCAATACCTCTGTCAGCCTATGTATAGTTACATCATTGGTGGTAAAGAGGATAGAGACCCCGGCACTTGGTTCCACAGCCAGTGACCAAAAGGATGGACCAGACCGCCATTCACGCTCTGCTTCACGTAACAGTCCTTGAGTATTTAAACGTGTCTCCTGTAAGAAGAAGATGTCAGCATCAATAGACTTTAGATGGTCATATACGACGTGTCTGGTCCTCCTCACTCTGACACTGTTCACATTACTGGAGAACACTTTAAGGGTAAAGTCGGCCATCATAACAAAGGAAAGCAGAAGAAGCAGAGATGTCACCCCCATCATCACAGATCTGAGTCCGAGCCCTCCTGCTGACCACCTGTTTCCATGTCCGATTCGGACAGACGTTTATCCCGTGGGGGTCTCCTTTTTGTGGGGGGGATCACCCTCTTGGTCCTCATTAAATTCATCTACCACTCGCTTCAACTCCCTCTCCATCTCTTCCTCAGCGTCTGACTCTGACAACACACTGTACCTATTTGTGATGGTCATTACACCTGACCCGGGGTCTACTTTCTTTTTGGAGGGCTTTTGGACAGTGGTCCATCCCTCCTCAGGCTTACGGCTGGTTTTGTCTTTTTTCCGTCTCTTCTGCGGATTTATTGATGCTGGGGCAGAAGAAGACATGGCCACAACCTGCTCAGTGACCTCCCTGTTCCCCTCAGTGGCTCCTGGCTGGGACTGGTCGGGCACTGTGTCACCAATATTGTCACCCATATTGTCACCCCTAGTGTCACCTACAGTGTCACCCATATTGTCACCCCTAGTGTTATGCTGAGGCTTGGGCTGTGTCACTGCTGACCCGGACACCAACGTCTCCTCCTCCAGGTCCTCTGCCCCCTCCAGCAGGTCCTCATCAGGGAAGTCCTTACAGATGTTATGCCAGGCGTCAGGACAGTCCCTGTGGGAGTGACCGGTCTTACCACAGAGGTTGCAGCGGATGTTCTGGCAGGTGGCGCTGACATGGCCGATCTCCCCACATAAATTACACTTCACCAGGGTGCACACACTCGCGATATGACCGGTCTTCCCACACTTGAAGCATTTTCTGGGCTGACCTGCATAGAAACAAACCCCTTTCTCCCGACCAATGAAAAATGAATTGGGCAGATGTTGGGTAATGTTATTAATCTGCCGTAACTTTACCAGGACCTTCCACCCGCCCGTCCATATGCCGTCCTCATCCCTGGTCTTAGTCAGATCTGACATTAGGTCACAGTGCCTTTTTAACCATACAACAATATCCTGGGGGGGGACAGACTCGTTCCAGAATATAATGGTGACATTCGCTGTGTCCGGTCTGGAGATGGGGACAAAGCTGAACTTATTCCAGCCATCAGCATCTCTCACCCGGGTGACATTGGCCCAGAAGCGGTCGAGGTCGGAAATGAGTTTGAAGCTGACGTCATAGCCCTGCCTGTCAGGAAGGTTTATCACTGCCAGGATGTTAGATGGCAGGAAGCCCATTTGGTGGCACAGAAGTTCACGGACCACAAACCTCCTGTCAGGCAGCTCCTCCTTGGCCCCTCTATGTCTGAACCTGACCACGTTCCTCCTCTTGAAAGCCTGACCTGTATAATTCACATTGGACATAAATGGTGACCCACGACTCCAGGCATTACCAGAGGAGGCGCCACTACTTCTACCCTCCTGCTGTACTTGGGGGCGCTGTGGTGGCTGCTGACCAGCCGTACTAGGGGGGTCTGACACTTGTGTGACTAAAGGGGGGAAGTGTTGTGCATCAGACTGTACAGCCCCCTCCCCACCATCATCCTCTATACTCTGGGGGTCACAAGCCTCTGAAGGCTGAACTAATGGTGGACCTGACCCCAGAGATGACCCCAGATCCCACACAGACTGTGAAGCGCTCCCCTCTGCAGACACATTATCAGATAAATCACATACAGTCATATCAGTGCAGTCACTGGCAGTATGATCCTGCACTACAGAGCCCAGCAAGCCCTGCAGAGCCATGTCCTGTGAACTCTCTGCTGCACTGCTGCCTTCAGGTAAGAGTCCACAGTCCTGCTGCTCTCTACTGCCCCCAGGGGCTTGTGGTGACTGCACTACTGTTACAGAGTTACCTTCAGGTATGTTTCCATAGTCCTGCTTCACCGTGCTGACTGCTGGGACTTGTGGTACCTCTGGAGGAGTCCCTGCAGGTCTCTGATGTTGCTGGACGCTTGCTTCTGCTTGTCTGTACAAATCCCCTTTTTCAAAAGGGAAGCTGGCTGGTCTGAGGAGTGGTCTTGCACAGGACTGCTGGATGTCCTCTTGTCTTGTACAGGACTGCTGGGTGTCCCCTGGTGAGGCTGTAGACTTGGGTTCAGCAGTAGATGGAGAGGACTTTGTTGCTGGTCTTTCCTTATATCCCTCAAATCGCTGCTGGTTTCTGAAGGTCTCAGCGACTGGTCCCATCTGGTCCAATACGTCCTCCATGTCCTGCACAGTGTCAGCGAGCTGCACAGCGAGGGAGCTCAGCTTCTTATCATGTACAGCCTGGTTATTGGGGTTTGCTGCCTTTAGCTTGTATATACAGTCTATCTGTTTCTGCAGCTGTAACTTAGTCTTTTTTAAAGTCTCAAGTCTCTTTACCAGAGCTGGGATCTGCTCGGCCAAACACAGTTCAGGCGCCCGCTGAGTATTGGGGGGCCGTGCTGGTGGGGTACTCACAGGACTCTGCTTCTGAGGTGGGATCTGTCTCGGTGCTGCTGTAGTCACTGCTGCGGGGTCACAATCTCCAGACTGGGGACTGGGCCCCTGGTTCTTCTCAGTGACCGCACTTGTGGCCCCCTGAAGCCTTCCTGGTGTACTCCCTATGGTCCCCTCTGGCGTGCTTGTAACTTTTGCGCTGCTCCCGCTCCCGTATCGTGTGCGGTCAGAACGTATCAGGACAGGCTGCTGCAGATTCTCCTGCATGGTCTGCTTCTCCGGGGATGTTCTCCTCTGTCTGACTGCAGGAGGGGTGGATTGCACACCTGCAGCCATTACCTTACTTGATGAAGTTTCTTTCCTCACTTCCACAGCTTTCTTCTCATCTGTGCTTCTTGCTGCACCAGAACTGACAACATTCTGAACATTTCTCACATCCATAGAAACTTTAGGATTTTCATCCATGGATTGTGGTGTCTGGGGATTAATTCCCAGAATAGGCCGAGAAGCCTGGGCCTTGCTTGGGGAGCTTCCCCACCCAGGGTGGCCCCTCCCTGGGCTTTCTCCAGACATCAGGAGAGCTACACAGACACAACCTCTCAGCTAGGAGGCAGTATTATAGTAGTTATATTCTTGTATATAGGAGGTAGTATTATAGCAGTTATATTCTTGTACATAGGAGGCAGTATTATAGTAGTTATATTCTTGTATATAGGAGGCAGTATTATAGTAGTTATATTCTTGTACATAGGAGCAGTATTATAATAGTTATATTCTTGTATATAGGAGCAGTATTATAGTAGTTATATTCATGTATATAGGAGGCAATTTTTATTAGTAAAAAACAAAACAGAAAAATTACAGTACTTTCGACCAAAATTACCAAAACAACAATAATCAAGTATTATAAATCATAATCTTCTTTACAAAAGAAACTTAATAATGATAACTTAGAGATACACTATTGCCTATAAAGGTGAAGAAAAATAAATAAATAACAACACAAAAGCATCATAAAGGTAAACATTAATCTATATGTACATTCCTCCATAATTTAAGGTTCTGCCTTTCCCTCCTGACCTCCAAACACTTTATCCACCTCAGTTCCATCAGGATCAGGTCTACTGCTCTCCTATCATGGAATGGTTCACTATACATGGAGACGCGGGTTCGGGTGTGCCAATGATTATACTTAATGATGGTAATGATCAAATATAAGGTCTCCCGGTCAATGTCACTTACATTAGATGTTACACTGTAGATGATTTCTGGGTATTTTAGAGATGTTAGTCTCGGGATCTTCAGCTTCCTGGATATCGTCTGCCATATATGTCGCCCTCCCCAGCACTCCGATATAAAATGCGCCATTGTTTCCTCCTCCTGACACCCCAGGGGACACTAGCGATCAGACACACTCAGGTATTTTAAATTCCCCTTCACAAACAGTTTCCTGTGTAGTGACAGCCAGGCGATGTCATGGAACTTTTTGGGGAGCCTCACACTATTCAGGAGTCTAAGACTGTCCTGTAAGATGGCGGTCGTACAGTCCTTCAGAGCTGGCTGTAAACAAAAGAATGTCCTGCACACCCTGACATACAGGTCCTTACGGGTCTTACTCTCTATATAGGACTTCTCAATGCGCCATCTCTTCAGACATCTGAGCCCGTATTCCAGGTACGGGGGGAGGTAGTCGCGCGTCCATCTCCCCCTCTTGAGACTGCCGCCTCGCACCCAAGACTCTGCAAAAGGCAAAATCCAGTCCCTGATACTATTCGCCCACAGGGAGCTGTTGTTTGAGTCCAGGCAACCAAAATTAACTTTTAGAAACATGGAGTAAAAGAACACCCTTGGATTCAGCATATCCAACCCACCCTCTCTCCTCTGTAGGTAGGTGATCCCTCTTTTTATTGGGTTCAACCTGTTCCCCCAAAAGAGTTGGAAGAACAGACTAAAGAGCCGAGCGGAGAAAGATTCTGGCAAAGGAAAAACAACAGACATACAATAAGACGGACATACAATAAGACCAGGTAAGTCTTCAACATTTTAACCCTTTCTCTATAGGTCAGCCTCCAGTTCTTCCATCGCTGAACCTTTGCATTTCCGATTTCCAATTTCTCTTCCCAATTTAGTTTGGCGTTATCGTCCCTCCCGAATTTGACCCCTAAGATTTTAATATAGGAGGAGGCTCTCACAAATTGGGGCAGATCAAAGTCTGGATCCGTATCTGATACCCAGAGAGCTTGACTCTTCTCAAGGTAGATCAGAGACCCTGAGGCCTCCGAGTAACTTCTGATGGCCGCAGACAACATCTCCACCTCACGAGGCTCAGATATCACTACAGTCACATCATCCGCATAGGCAACAACACTCAGGGGCAGGCAGTGGGGGACTTTCACCCCCTGAAAACCACACTCCTGCAGTGACCTCAGAAACGGGTCTAAGGCAAATACATACAGCAGCGGACTCAGTGGGCAACCTTGTCTCACCCCAGCCTCAATCCTGAAGGTGTCACCCTGCCAACCATTGATCAGAGGAAAGCTCTCGGCCTCACAATACAAAGTCTTCAGCCAATCGATGAATTGTCCTGGAATACCGTACTTTGACAAAGTGGCCCATAGATACTCATGATCTACTCTGTCAAAGGCTTTAGCCTGGTCAAGACTCACAATATATCTCCCACACCTCAGGGCTTTACATATCTCAAACATCTCCCTTATGGAGATCACTGCCCCAGAGATGTTCCGCCCTTTTACTGTGCCATACTGACAGCCTGCCAACAGTGCCGGGGACAGACAAACTAACCTAGAAAACAGGATTTTTGCCAGAATCTTCCTGTCGACATTCAAGAGGGCAATTGGCCTACTGTTCTTGATGTCACTCGGCTCTTTACCTTTAGACAGCAGAATCAGCGAGGACACTCTCATGGATGGAGGCATCAGGTGACTTTCTAGACAATTTGTGTAAACATCCACGAGGATTGGGGCCATATAGAATGTCTTATAGAATTCTGCTGTTATCCCATCTGGACCTGGTGCCTTCTTCAGATGTAACTTATCAATGGCCTCTTTGACCTCCGCCACCGTCAATTCTGCTGTCAAAGGAGAAAAGTCCAAATCATTAGTATCAGGGAGCGGAGTTGTCTCCAAGTATTGGGTCATCTTGTCTAACCAAAACCTTCCTCTGAAACAAGTCAGCATAGTAAGATCTCACCACTCCCAGGATACCCTCCCGAGAAAACACCCTGGGAATCAGTGAGACCGGTGACAGATTTATTTGCCACCCGCTCCCGGCAATTCTCAAAGGGATCAGGAGACCCTAAGGACCCATAATCCCGTTCAAGAACCAGGGAGGTATACCTGCTGTACTGATACTGCCTTATGTCAGATTTCAGCCGGTCTATCCTTCGTTGGTCCCCACCCGCCGAATACAGTGACTCCAATTCTTTGCGCAGCTTGAGATACTGGCCATACTTACTCCTCCCCTTTTTAAAGGACAGTCTCTTTAAGAGGGTTCTGATTTCATCCTTGACATCCTCCCACCAGGCGGCCATATCATCATAGAAGTCCACTCTATCTAGCTGACCCTGTATAAGAGAATGAACACCTTCCTGAACATGAATATCCTCCAGAAGACTAGAATTGAGCTTCCATAGTCCTCTACCAATGTCTGGGTGCTTGGTGGCACCAAGACAGAAGACTAAGGCCATATGGTCTGAACAAGGGACAGTTTTCTCATTCCTGTCACAAACCCTCTCTGCAGGACTCACGAATGCCATATCTATTCTACTGCTCCTGTCAGAACAGGTGTATGTCATTTTCGGTTTTCTTCCACCCTGTGTGAACACATCACTCAGCCTGGCCTGCATGATCATGTTATTAAGGACCCTGGAGTCCCTGGCCACTGCTCTGCCTGAGGACCTGTCACCTGATGTCCTAGTGACGTTAAAATCCCCGGCCATGATTACAGGAACAGATGTAAATAGATACGGCTTTACCTCATTAAATAGCTGGACCCTTTCCGTGACTGTCTGTGGGCCATAGATATTAATGAGCCGGAGCCTCCTACCATGGATAGTGACCTCAAGGATCAGACACCTTCCCATTATGACCTCTGTCATCCTTTGAATTGACAATCCTTGCTCCACAGCCAGAGACCAGAAAGAAGGACCAGACGTCCATTCCCTTTCAGCCTCACGTAAATAACCCAGTGTTATCAGGCGCGTCTCCTGCATAAAGATGACATCTGCATCCAGATCTCTAAGATGGTCATAGACTATGTGTCGTGTCCTCCTCACTTTTATACTGTTCACATTACTAGAAAGGATCCTTAAAGTAAACCCAGTCATGATAAGACAGAAGAGCAGAGACCTGACCCCCATTATCACAAGTCAGAATCTGAGTCCCGCTGGCCACCACCTGTCTCCATGTCTGACTCTACCTTGTCTTTTACACTCTGTAGTTTCCTTTTCATTGGGGGTTGGTCCCTGGTGTCACCGTCACAGTCATCCTCTATTCTTTTTATCTCAGTGTCCAAGTCACCGTCAGACTCTGTCAGAACCTCATATCTATTGGACATGACCATCACTCCTTCCCTGTTGTCAGCCCTTTTCTTCGTGGTTTGGCTGGTATTGTTCTCCCCCTCAGGCCTGCGGGAGGACTTGTCTTTTTTCCTCCTTTTAGTTTGCTGCATCCTATTCCCCTCAGACACAGAAGAGGATACCCCCGGCTGCTGCTGGTCTTGTGGCACAACCTCCATGTCCCCCTGTGAACTTTCTGACTGCTGAGGTTCTGGTGTTGTGTTGCTTAAACCCTGCTGGACCTCCTGTCTGGTCAGTATAGGGCCTGATATTAAAGCCTCCTCCTCTACATCCTCTGCCCCCGCCACAAGGTCCTCATCAGGAAGCTCCCGGGAGATGTTGTGCCAGGCATTGGGACAGTCCCGGTGAGGGTGACCGATCTCACCACAGAGGTTGCACCTGATGTTCTGGCAATCAGCACTTAGGTGACCAGTCTCACCACACAGGTTACACTTAACAATAGTACAGGTATTTGCCAGATGACCAGGCTTGCCACATTTGAAACACTTTCTAGGCTGACCGGGGTAGAAACAAATGCCCTTCTCTCTACCTATGAAGAAGGAGTTGGGCAGATGTTGGGTGATGTTCCTGTGTTGGCGCAGCTTTACCAGAAACTTCCACCCTCCAGTCCAGATACCATCATCATCTCTGTTCTTGGTGAGATCAGACACCAGGTCACAATGTCTGCGGAGCCATACCACAATGTCCTGGGGGGGGAACAGCTTCATTCCAGAAGATGATGTTGATGATGACGGTATCTGGCTTGGATATGGGAATAAAACTAAATTTACTCCATCCATCCTTGTCTCTGAATCTGGGGAACCTATCCAGATTAGACATGAGCTTAAAGCTGACATCATAGCCCTGTCTATCTGGTAGGTTTATTACTGCCAAGATGTCCTCTGGCACAAACCCCATCTGGTGACACAGTAGCTCCCTCACCACAAACCTCCTATCTGGAAGGTCCTCCTTGGCACCTCTGTGCCGAAAACACACCACGTTTCTCCTTTTAAATGCCTGGCCAGTGTAATTGGCGCTGGAGGTGAAGGATGGAGCACCACGGCTCCAGGCATTTCTGGGAGGAACCTGGCGGGCACCAGTACCTGTGTTCTGTCTTACAGGGATGGGGTCTACTCTGGGGGGGCCCTGCCACATCTGCTGTACTTGTGGGTAAAGGGGGGAAATCCAGAAAATTTTTATGTACAAAATCAACTGCCTGATCCACCTCTATATCATCATAAGATAATAATACATCCCACACAGATTGTGCACCCCCTCCAGCCACCGACCCCTTAGGAACATCACAGTCCGCACCACCAGTCCGTGCCCCAACATTATCACAATCCGCACCCCCAGTCCATGCCCCAACATTATCACAATCCGCAGCCCCAGTCCGTGCCCCAATATCAAAATCCGCATTTCCAGTCCGTGCCCCAACATGCTCTGCTCCATCACCCCATCACCTTCATACACTGGTAAATGTCCAATGTCCTCCTGACGCACTGGGACTCCTGGGACTTGGGGTGCCTCTGTTGGTCTCAGAGTTCCCAGCTCCTGCTCAGGCCCAGATGCAGGTTCCTGTGGCTGTTGGTCCTCGCCATACTTGCATATGTCCCCATCCTGAATAGAGAACCGTGCCAGCTATATGAGGTGTCTTGTCACCTGCTGGGGCTCATCCGGGGTGATATCTGGTTCCACATGAGGTCTGGGGTCTGCATCAAAGTTTAAATGGTATTGGGAAAATCGTTCCTGGTTCTTGTAGGTCTCTGCCAGCAGCTCCAACTTTTCCAGGATACAGTCCATCTCCTTCACAATATCAGCCAGTTCTTTGCTGAGTGTGTACAGTCTCTTATCATGGAGAGCCTTATACTGGGGATTAGCGGTCTTCAGCATATACACTGAGTCTATCTGCATCTGCAGCATACCCTTCAGGTGTTTCAGCTCCTCCATCCTCCTCACCAGTGCAGGGATCTCCTCCGCCAGCTGTAGCTCTGGTGCCCGGGTGGTCTCTTTGCCTTGTTGTTGGGGTCTGGACACTCTCTGAGGCTTCTTGAATAAATCAGACCCATGAGCTGCTGTATCAGGGACTGGAGAAGGAACAACTTTAGAAACACCAGCAGACTTCACCACAGATTTTCCTGGTGTCACCTCCATAGACCCCTCACCAGTGTTACCTCCGGCCTGGGATCTTGTGCGGCCTGAGCGGGCCATGCTGGAGACCACCTCTTGCTGCTGCAGATTCTCCTGTAAGGTCTGTCTCTCTAGAGATGTCCTCCTCTGCCTCTGTGCTGGAGAGTGGAGCTGCACACCTGCTGCCTGTGATCCACTCTGCCCCAGCTCCTGTGCACCATCATGGCTTTGGATTGCAGACTTTAGAGTTCCTACAGCAGATTCCTTTTGGGAGTCTCTTTGTTGTTCCCCACACTGAGAGCCTTGGCCGGCTGACTGTGTAATACCACGTGTCTCACAAACATATTCTTGTACATAGAAACAGTATTATAGTAGTTATATTCTTGTACATAGGAGGCAGTATTATAGTAGATATATTCGTGTACATAGGAGCAATATTATAGTAGTTATATTCTTGTACATAGGGGCAGTATTATAGTAGTTATATTCTTGTACATAGGAGCAGTATTATAGTAGTTATATTCTTTGTACATAGGAGGCAGTATAATAGTAGTTATATTCTTGTACATAGAAACAGTATTATAGTAGTTATATTCTTGTATATAGGAACAGTATTATAGTAATTATATTCTTGTACATAGAAACAGTATTATAGTAGTTATATTCTTGTATATAGGAACAGTATAATAGTAGTTATATTCTTGTACATAGAAGTCAGTATTATAGTAGTTATATTCTTGTATATAGGAGACAGTATTATAGTAGTTATAGTCTTGTACATAGGAACAGTATTATAGTAGTTATATTCTTGTATATAGGAGGCAGTATTATAGTAGTTATATTCTTGTATATAGGAGCAGTATTATAGTAGTTATAGTCTTGTACATAGGAACAGTATTATAGTAGTTATATTCTTGTATATAGGAGGCAGTATTATAGTAGTTATAATCTTGTACATAGGAGCAGTATTATAGTAGTTATATTCTTGTACATAGGAGGCAGTATTATAGTAGTTATATTGTTGTATATAGGAGGAGTATTATAGTAGTTATATTGTTGTATATAGGAGGAGTATTATAGTAGTTATATTTTTGTACATAGTAGACAGTATTATAGTAGTTATATTCTTGTACATAGGGACAGTATTATAGTAGTTATATTCTTGTACATAGGGACAGTATTATAGTAGTTATATGCTTGTATATAGGGGGCAGGATTATTGTAGTTGGTAATACAATTCATTGAAACTGTCTTGATTAAATTAAATTTCAGCTAAAGTCTTATACATTTTTCAGGTTTTTTTTCTGTGGATTTGACACTTAGAACATAATTACAGATTAAAGTAAAGCTATTAATTATTCATGTGACGTCTTTCTGCCAAATTCCGCTCAGCGCAGTAATCGGGAAATATTCCCCTTCTAAACAGATTTAGTGCTTGGTTTCCTCCGGCAGGTCACCATGGAGACAATGAACAATAACCAAGCGCCATGCCTGATAAAGGGTGTGAATCGTAAGTCTTGTAACTATGCCAAACCGGGATATGATGGGAAATGACATATTGCAGGAATGTGGTATAAAAGTATATATCAGTAATAGATTGCTGGCTGTGGGATACAATGTAATATCAGCCTGGCGGACATGACTACATGAAGATGCCATCATAGAATGACAATTAATACCTGGTCTCCATCAGTCCAATGGTAGAACCTATGGACAACGCCAAACAGGCATGTAAAGTCTTGCTTACCGGAAGAAACAGGGAGCTTGCTCTGTGTCCACCAAATGGAGGTAGCACCACTACAAGTAAACACTGACCCCTTAAAGGAAATATGTTATGCCAAAAAATGTATCCTCAAGGGGATAGAGGGATACTTTTAAGATCGCGGGGGTCTGACCGCTGGGGACCCCCGTGATCTCCTGTACTGGGCCCCAGCTCTCCCCATCATGACCCCTGCTCTCTCCATTTATCTCTATAGGTGATAGAGAAAATAGCTTAACGGCTCTCCCATAAAGATATATGAAGAGGGTGCTGCTCCAAGGAAGAGCCGGGGGCCCCATACGGGAGATCGGACCTCCCCTGCAATCTAAAACTTATCCCCTATCCTGCGGATAGGGGATACTCTTTTCGGCATGAGACTTCTCCTTTAAAGCTGCAACATTTTTTTTCTTTTTGGTTTTCATTTTTTGCTTTGTGCCTTCTTATAGCCATAACTCTTTCCATTTTCCACCTACAGACCTATTTGAGGACTTGTTTTTTGTGCTACCAACTGTACTTTGTAATTATATCAGTCATTTCCCCAAAAAGTCTACAGCAAAACCAACCAAAAATTCCCCCCGCAATTTTGCAACTTTTTAAGGGCTTCCGTTTTTACGCAGTGCACTTTAGGTTAAAATTACACATCTTTATCTTTATTCTGTAGATCAATACGATTACAACAATACCCAATTTATATAGGCTTTGCTTAATTTTACTGGTTTAAAAAAAAATAATTGAAGTTCAGTATGCTTAAAATCCGTCCGTGCAATTTTTTTTCCGGAATTCTGAGTGGAAATTCCGCCGTGTGAAAATGGCCTTCAACTGCAACTCATCACCATAATATTGTCAGCTCTTTCTCCCACCATGGAAATATCTTGGATGAAAGTGTCTCCCAGGAACCCTGGTAGAGCTGATGTATGTGGGCCGAGGAGCTTACATTCTAATCTTCCTATCACTGGATCCTACCGGCTCTAGGGCAGTGTTTCCCATCCAGTGTGCCTCCAGCTGTTGCAAAACTACAACTCCCAGCCTTTGGCTGTCCCGGCATGCTTGGAGTTGTAGTTTTGCAACAGCTGGAGGCACACTGGATGGGAAACACTGCCCTAGAGCCGGTAGAATCCAGTGATAGGAAGAATAGAGGGATGACAATGCTATAAAAATACTGACAGCAACAGTGACTACAGTCCAAGGAGAGAGACTGAACATTGATCCCTGGCAGCTCCAGCCATTTCTCTTCTTTCGGAAGGTTACATTGATCATTCCAGTTTATTGCGGTGATGAGATTCACCCCCCACCCCCAACCACCCCCCGCCCCCATCCTTCAGTCTCTGCAATGCAGATCTACAGCCAGAGGGATTCCTGTTATGTCACTGATACCAGAGCTCCTCAACAGGGTTATCGAGGGATAGAAATACAGCGCCACCCCTGTCCTCAGGTTGTGTGCGGTATTACAACTTGCACAGACATCACATCAATTTTATAGTTCCCATAGGGCAAGTAAGGGCCCTCCCGCTGTCCTCTCAGCTGATTAGGACACCCCGGTTTCACAGCGGTGGTTTCGATCAGCACAGCCGAGCAGCTGGTTTGTGATTTTTAACATTTTAGACGCCACAATCAACTTTCATTAATCCCGGGCATTACCGTGATTGGTGATGTCCGGCATTAGCCATGGGCCAGGACCACCCCGTTATGACCCGCACTCAGCTCCTGAGCATGCTCCATAGAAGGGGAGCAGGGCAAGGGTGTACAGGTATGCCCTTTGTACTCAAGAGGTTAAAAATGTCCTGCGCTGTATGCAAATTTCCAGCAAGTAATCCCCTGGGCATTGTGGCAAAGTAATCACCACACCCAATGCTGCAAGCTATCCTCTCTTGCCCTAGTTACGCCTAAATAGGTGTGATTGAGGGATCTTTTTGATCATGCAAATAATCTAAAAGAAAACCTGATGGCCAATATTTCCTCCATGGCACAGGGGCAGCTACAGCAGCTCTACAGAGTGAGGATCCTATTAAACAGCTACTCATATCACAGCTTCCTGGGCCCCTGTGATTCTAAGGCGCATAGTAGGGTTAAAATGCGCAATTTAGCAACCAATTTTGCAAACACAATCCAGTCTTTGAGCTCTCCAGGCAGCTCTTTCCATCTCATGGCTTGGTGTTTGCTCTCACATACATTTATTACATTTTTGGGTAAAATGACTGATGTCATTACAAAGTAGAATTGGTGGTGCAAAAACAAGCCATCATATGGGTCTGTAGGTGCTAAATTGAAAGGGTTATGATTTTTAAAAGGCAAGGAGGAAAAAACAAAAGTGCAAAAATGGAAAAAGGCCTGGTCCTTAAGGGGTTAATATTGTAACTTGAGGGACCACTATATATATGTGTATATATATATATATATATATATATATATATATTTGTAGGACAAAATTGAAATATAAATGCAATTTTGTAAATTTGGGGGCTTCCGTTTCTACGTAGTACATTTTTCGGTAAAAACGACACCTTCTCTTTATTCTGTAGGTCCATACGATTAAAATGATACCCTACTTATATAGGTTTGATTTTGTTTTACTCCTGGTCAAAATCATAACTACATGCACGAAAATGAATACGTTTAAAAATGTCCTCTTCTGACCCCTATAACTTTTTTATTTTTCCGCATATGGGGATGTATGAGGGCTCATTTTTTCATCGGTACCATTTTTGCTGTGATCTGACTTTTTGATAACTTTTTATTCATTTTTATGGTATAAAAAGTGACCAAAAATATGCTATTTTGGACTTTGGAATTTATAGTTCAAATATTTACGCACACGGCGATACCACATATGTTATATTTATTTTTATTTACACAGTTTTTTTTTAATGGGAAAAGGGGGGTGATTCAAACTTTTATTAAAGAAGGGGGGTTAAATCAAATGTATAAACTTTTTTTACACTTTTTTTTTTGCATGCAATAGTCTCATTGCAAACACTGATCAATGCTATACCATAGCATTTCATTGATCAGTGTTATCGGCGGTCTACTGCTCCTGCCCGGGTCTCAGACACAGAGCAGTGAATCGATGATTGGATAATGAGGAGGCAGGTAGGGTAGACACTGCGGCTTCACCACGGTGGACCTGATCAGCCTGACTGAGCTGCCAGGAATTCATTTTTTTTTCAACTTTAGACGTGGCGATTGATCACCGCGTCTGATGGGCATCACCACGATCAGTGATGTCAGGTATTAGCTGCGGGTCCCAGCTATCGTTAGCCGCCAAGACCAACCCGATATGATAGGGGGTTACCGCGTGACCCCGTGTTATATCGCAGGAGCCGGCACAGGACGTAATTGATGCACCCAATGTAACTAAGACTCCTAAATCCTTTTCCACGTCAGTCGTCCCAAATGTTCTCCCATTTAATACATAATCCCAGCCTGGATTATTCCTCCCCATGTGCATAACCTTACATTTATCAGGGTTGAACCTCATCTGCCACTTCCCAACCCAACCTATCCAGATTCATTTGTAACAGTGCACTGTCCTCTATTGTGTTTACCGCTTTACAGAGTTTAGTATCATCTGCAAAGATTGCTACTTTACTATTCAAACCTTCTACAAGGTCATTAATAAATGTATTATATAGAACAGGACCCAAGACGGACCCCTGTGGTACCCCACTAGTCACAGTCACCCAATCAGAATAAGTACCATTAATAAC
The DNA here is from genome assembly GCF_029499605.1 of Hyla sarda. Taxonomy (NCBI): domain Eukaryota; kingdom Metazoa; phylum Chordata; class Amphibia; order Anura; family Hylidae; genus Hyla; species Hyla sarda. The sequence goes on along the minus strand of NC_079189.1, from coordinate 570,275,955 downwards.
CACCCTCTGTTTCCTATCACTGAGCCAGTTACTTACCCACTTACACACATTGTGCCCCAGCCCGATGCTCCTCATTTTATGCACCAACCTTTTATGTGGCACTGTATCTTCAGGGTCCTGTACAGAACACGCAATGTCCTATGAAAGGAGCCTCCCCAACTGGTGTCCAAAGGAGCAGCTAACCCTGGTACAGGTAGAGTTGTACAGAACATGTAATACCTCCCTGTACTGTAAGGGGCGCTACCAGACACTAATTCAGCGCATGCACTTCAGTAATACAGGGGTTTTACCAGTGAATGCCCATTCTAAATTGGTCAGTTCTTCCAGCCATGGACACGTTCCACATATCTGGACTGTCCATAGCATTGTATGGTGAGAGTCCGGTTTCAAGTTACAATGTTCCAGAAAAGACCATTGTATGTTGAAACCATTGTATGTTTAGCCCTTGGAAGTTGATGGATCAATATATATATGTGTGTGTGTGAAAAAAGTGAAAGGGTCTGAAGACTTTTGAATGCATTGTATGTAGTTTAATCCTCTAATCCACTTTTTTTTTATATATCAACTGGCTCCAGAAAGTTAAACAGATTTGTGAATTACTTCTATTAAAAAAATCTTAATCCTTTCAATACTTATGAGCTGCTGAAGTTGAGTTGTTCTTTTCTAAGTGCTCTCTGATGACACCTGTCTCGGGAACTGTCCAGAGTAGAAGCAAATCCCCATAGCCATCCTCTTCTTCCCTAGCGTCCCTCAGCAGCACAATGTGGGGTTGTCTCCGCCCCTGTGAGCCAAATAGGACATGGGATTTTTTAATGAATAAACCAAAAAAATCCCTAAGGACCTCTCCCCCCGGTATAAATCACCAGGCTCACACCAGGACAGTGAGTTTTTTTCTGTCCTAGTGTGAGCATGGACATCCAAGCTCCCCCTATGTGTTTTACTTAACTTATTTCTTTCTCCTTCTAGGTGCGGAGTCTCTCGTTCTGATGCGCGCCGCCATCTTTTCTGGGCCGGCGAGGACAGCGGGTTCCCTGCTCTAGGCGCACTTCCGGTTTGGGCGCCATTTTCTCGTAGCCTTTAGAAGTGCGGGGAACGTCACTTCGGGCCGGAGTTTAGAAGTCTGTCTTTCTCTAAGGGGGGCTTAATTTTTATATAGATATAGATAGAGATAGAGAGAGATTTTTAAGGTAGTATTTACACTGTTGTTTACCGGATCTGATTCTGAAGGGCATTTAACTGATCTAATCTTTTTTACTGTTCGGGGTCGCGACCCAGAAGTGGGCGGGGCTTTCTCCTTCGCGCGATTTTCGGCGTCCATTTAAACGCCCCCCCCCCTTTCTTAGCTCGGTCTGGGAGGCAGAGTGGTATTTCTGTGCTACTAGACTGTATATTGTTGTATTCCTGTGTGTTTTCCTTACAGTTACTATACCTGAAGTTTAGGTATTCTTCCTAACTCTTGTTTAGGAATACTTCACTTTATACTTGTGGACTGATTTTTCTCTAGATATTTAATTTCTTTTATTTCTTAGATGTCCTCTATGGAGTCCGGAGGTTCTGGAGGGAGTAGAGAGGCTTATGGGAAAGCCTCTCATAAAAGGAAACATTTGGAGTGTAATTCATGCAAGACTCCACTTCCAGATGGATATGACTATCCCATTTGTTCCGCCTGTCGCCCTAGGTCACCGCCAGATAATGAGCCTTCCATGCAGGATATGTTCTGTTGGGTCAAAGACTTTGTTTTTTCTTCCATCAAGGAGTAGAAGGATTCTTTAACTGTTGCTCCTCCTCCAAAGAAGAAGCCCAGATGCAGCGACACTTCCATGGTCATGCACTCTGGTGAAGAGTTTAGAATAATAGATGAGACAAGATCATCTAGTTCAGAGGAGGAAGATTTACAGGGAAAGATGTATTTCCCTGTGGAAAAATTTCCTAAATGTATTAATTTTGCAATCAGAGAATGCACTGGCTGTTCAAGAGGATGCTCCTTCCACATCTAAGGGGCCCAGGGTGTTTTCCATAGACGACACGGTCCTAGAACTTATGAAGTCCGAATGGTCAACCCAGAGAAAGCACCAGTTCTAAATAAGAGATTTAAGACCCTTTACCCTTTGGATCAGTCAAGATCCAAGGATTGGGTTAACCCACCTAAGGTGGATTACACCATAGCTAAACTCTCTAAAAGAACCATTATCCCTTCAGACGACGGATCTAGCCTTAAAGATCCTATGGACTGTCGCATGGAGGTTACCCTTAGAAGGTCTTATACGGCATCTTCCAGCCAGTGTGCTGTAGGGAACGCCTCTTTTGAGGTCATTAGAGCAATGAAATCTTGGCTCTCTAAAATACAGGATGACATAGACTCTGGAGTCAGTAGACAAGACATACTCAGGTCTTTTAAGTATGTTAACCTGGGTATAGACTACCTCTATGATTCTAACTGCCAACAAGTAAAGTTGGCATCTCGTAACATGGCCCTATCCTCTGCTGCTAGGAGGGCTCTTTGGTTAAGGCCCTGGCCTGGAGACAGCCATTCTAAATGTATTCTTGGCAATCTGGAGTTTAATCCGACCAAATTATTTGGTCCCGAGCTAGACACCATCATGGAGGAACTCTCCAACAAGAAGGGGAAGAACCTTCCGTTATCCGAGAGGTCCTTTCGTGGGCGCTACAATCAGTCTAGGTGGGATCAATCTCCACAGAGAACCAGACAGTACAGGAATTCTGGATGTGGTAGAGGATCTGGATCATCAAGAAGAGGTTCATACAGAGCCAGAGGCTCAAAGAAGCCAGAATTCTGACTAGAGATCTATGCCGGTAGGTGGCCGTCTTCAGTTCTTTCTCTCAGCTTGGCTAACTCTAATAAAGGATGTTTGGGTGATAAACGTAGTAAAGAGTGGTTATTTCCTTCCTTCAATGTGTCACCCTCCAGAGAGGTGTCTAACATCCCCTTCTCTGAGTTCCCCAAAACAGGAAGCTATCTTAGAGCTAATTGCAAGCGCTGCGGTAGAGGCAGTTCCCCTACATGAGAGGGGCAAAGGGGTTTATTCCCCAGTGTTTCTGGTACCCAAGCCAGGAGGAAGATGCAGGCTTATAATATTATAATAGACCTCAGATATCTCAATCAGTTTATAACAAAAAGAAGATTTCGGATGGAAACTATAAAATCTGTAAAGTCCCTCATTATGAGAGACGATTACATGGCGTCATTAGATCTCAAAGATACCTACTTCCACATACCCATCTTTCAGGAACACAGAAAATTCCTGCAAATTGCAGTCTTCATCAAAGGAGTCCTCCATCATCTCCAGTTTTGAGTCCTGCCATTCGGCATCTCAACAGCCGCGTTTATGTTCACAAAGGTGGTCTCATTCATGATGGTGGTACTTAGAGTGCAGGGTATCAGGATAATACCCTATCTGGACGACTGGCTTTTATTGGCCAGAACTCAGGAAGAGTTCCGCTGTCACACCACCACCACTCTAAACTAGCTTCACAAACTAGGCTGGTTAGTAAATCATCAAAAGTCCCATCTAATTCCAACCAGGGAAATAACCTTTTTGGGTTTCTGTTTAGATTCCCACAACATGAGTATCAATCTGTCTCCAGCAAGGAAGGACAGGATATCCAAGGGATATCAATTCCTTCGAGTCCCTCGCAGGGTATCTCTGAGGACCCTTATGAGATTCTTAGGTTTCCTATCCTCCTTAGCAGAAGCTGTCCCGTGGGCACTCTGGCACGAGGCCACTCCAAGCAGAGATTCTTCAGGCTTGGGACAGGAAAATTTCCTCCCTAGACACGTCTCTAAGACTTTCTCCCACAGTTCGCAGATCTCTAAGCTGGTGGACGATTCTCCAGGACGGAATGTCGCTTATAGAACCTCAGTGGTTACTCTTGATGACAGATGCTTCAGGGTCAGGATGGGGAGCCCACCTGCTGGGAAGGAAAGTGAATGGGAATTGGAGTGCAGGAGAACTTCCTCTTTCTTCCAATGTCAAGGAACTGAGGGCAATATACTATGCGCTAATTCACTTTGCCCCCCTCCTGTTGGGAGAAGCTGTCAGGGTGAGAACGGACAACATGTCAGCAGTTTATTACATAAACAAACAGCGAGGAACAAGATCGGTCCTGTTACTCAAATTCTCAGGCTATCTGCAGTACACATAAAGGGAGTTCACAATATTCTGGCGGACCATCTGAGCAGAGGCCTATCAGTACCGGGAGAATGGACTTTGAACCAGGAGATATTCCTTCAGCTCATAGACCACTGGGGTCTGTCGGAAATAGATCTGATGGCCACAAGATTCAATCGCAAGCTAGACAAGTTCTGCTCCCTTTATCCAGCGGACAAGCCCCTTTATGTAGATGCCATGACAATTCCTTGGAATTTCAGTCTGGCTTACATATTTCCTCCAATCTCAATGATACCCAGGGTGTTAATGAAGATTAGACAGGATCAGGCCTTGTTGATCGTCATTATTCCCTTTTGGCCGAAGAGATCCTGGTTCTCCCTGCTCATTCCGATGAGCAGAGGAATGTATTAGAAGCATCCTCCCAAGCAGAACCTTGTGTCTCAGGGCACTCAGTTCTGCCACAACCTCAAAACACTCAGTCTGACAGCATGGAGGTTCACAGGTCCTCATTGAAAGCCAGAGGGTTTTCGGACCGCATACTTGAGACGCTATCTCTCTCTAGGAGTGAGGCAACTAACAAGACCTATGCTAGAATTAGGAAGATCTTTATTTCCTGGTGTATTGCTAAGAAGATTCATGCTTCTTCTCCATTTATTTCAAATTCCATTAAGGTACAGCTAGCTGCTAGCTTTACAGAGACGACTTTTTCAAGAACCAGTAATAAAGTCGTTCATCAAAGCTATCACTAGAATTCATCCTAGATCTGTGAGACCGGTTGCTCCCTGGGATCCAGCATTGGTCTTGCAACAACTGCGTGCTCAACCCTTTGAACCCTTAGAAGAAATGGAACTTAGGTTCCTCACTCTTAAGGCGGTGTTACTCTTAGCTGTCACCACCGCCAAGAGGGTTAGTGAACTACAAGCCTTAGCTTCAGCAGAACCTTACACAATGTTCTTACCTGGGAAGGTCCTTCTGAGATTTCTTCCATCCTTTTTGCCTAAGGTTGCATCTTTTGTAAATATTAACCAAGTTATTTCTTTTCCACAGTTTCCTGAGCCTAGATCTTCTCAGAAGGACCTTGCTTCCCTTGATCTGGTAAGGTGTCTTAAGATCTATCTAGACAGAACCAAACCCTTTAGAAGAGCTGAGAATCTTCTTATCTTATATCAGGGTGTAAAGAAAGGTGCTAAGGCATCTAATCCCTCCATTTCTAGATGGATATGTGAATGTATAAACTTATGTTATACCTCTAGGGGGTTGACTGCACCAGAGTTCACTAAAGCGCACTCCACAAGATCGGTGTCTGCTTCTTGGGCAGAACGTAATTATGTTCCTCTGGAACACATCTGTCAGTCTGCAACCTGGAGTTCTCCGCTGACTTTTCTAAAACACTACAGAGTGGCTACTTTTTTTATCCAGCGAAACTTCTTTCACTAGGTCTATTATACAGTCTACAAGGCAGGAGAGCCCTCCCTAGGGGTTATTCTTGCTAGATCCCCTCATTGTGCTGCTGAGGGACGCAAGGGAAGACTACATTTAGAAAGTTAATTTGTTTAATTTGTTTTCCTTTAGTCTCCTCAGCAGCACAAGCTTCCCTCCCTTATTTTTAATTTTTACTTTATAATTTACTCACTGTCCTGGTGTGAGCCTGGTGATTTATACCGGGGGGGGGGGGAGGTCCTTAGGGATTTTTTTTGTTTAATCATTAAAAAATCCCATGTCCTATTTGGCTGACAGGGGCGGAGCCCCCCCCCCCCCCCCACATTGTGCTGCTGAGGAGACTAAGGGAAAAAAATTAACTTTATAAATTTAGTCTTCTCTGTGCAGTTCTCGAGACAAGCAGAGATGTCAGCAGAGAGCACTGTTGCCAGACAGAAAAGAACAACTCAACTTCAGCAACTGATAATTATTGGAGGATTAAGATTTTTTTTAATAGAAGTAATTTACAAATCTGCTTAACTTTCTGGAGCCAGTTGATACAAAAATAAAGTATTTTCCTGGAATACCCCTTTAAAGCAGGGAGTACCTTAGAATTTGGTACAAAATAAGTGATACAATATATAAAACATTAAATATTTTAAAAGAGGAACAAACACTTTCCCTCTACAGCAGTGATGTCTAAACAGTGTGCCTCCAGATGTTGCAAAACTACAACTTCCAGCATGCCCGGACAGCCAACAAGGGGGGGGGGGGGGGCGAGGTACTGTTTTGCCTGGACCACTGATAAGAGCAGATACTACATTTGAACTCAGCCAAAAGGCTGTGCTGCAGTTATTTACTCTTACCGTATATAAAGCCCCAGCTATAGAAATGTCAGCATTCCCTTAGGGTTGTAGGGGGCGGTAAAGAAAAACCCTGCTCTATATTTATCTGTGCACTGTGATATGTCATATATATAGGATCGTGTTATCTCTTCACACATTATACTTTACATCAGTCAGTAGTCCCTGCGAGTTAGTAATAGACTGTGATATAATAAAGAGTGCAGATTCTATGTAACTTAAAGGGGTACTCCACTGGAAATAATTTGTTTTTAAATCAACTGGTGCCAGAAACTTAAACCGATTTGTAAATTACTTCTATTTAAAAATCGTAATTCTTCCAGTACTTAGCGGCTATATTCTGCACAGGAAGTTCTTTTCTTTTTTAATTTCCTTTCTGTCTGACCACAGTGCTCTCTGCTGACACCTCTGTCCATTTTAGGAACTGTCCAGTGTACAAGAAAATCCCCATAGCAAACCTATCCTGCTCTGGACAGTTCCTAAAATGGATAGAGGTGTCAGCAGAGAGCACTATGGTCAGACAGAAAGGAAATTTAAAAAGTAAAGAACTTCCTGTGGAGAATATAGCAGCTGAAAAGTACTGGAAGGATTAAGATTTTAAAATAGAAGTCATTTACAAATCTGTTTAACTTTCTGGCACCAGTTGATTTAAAAAAAAAAATGTTTTCCAGTGGAGTATCCCTTTAAGAGTCAATATCAATGGTTTAGTCACTGCGGATATAGATTACTTATCCTGCATCATACTCCAGAGCTGTACTCACTATTCTGCTGGTGCAGTCACTGTGTACATACATTACATTACTTATCCTGTGCTGATCCTGAGTTATATCCTGTATTATACTCCAGAGCTGTACTCACTATTCTGCTGGTGGAGTCACTGTGTACATACATTACATTACTTATCCTGTACTGATCCTGAGTTATATCCTGTATTATACTCCAGAGCTGTACTCACTATTCTGCTGGTGGAGTCACTGTGTACATACATTACATTACTTATCCTGTACTGATCCTGAGTTATATCCTGTATTATACTCCAGAGCTGCACTCACTATTCTGCTGGTGAAGTCACTGTGTACATACATTACATTACTTATCCTGTACTGATCCTGAGTTATATCCTGTAGATCTTTTATTAAAATTTCAAACATAACAATAAAAAAAATTACAAAACATAAACATATCATATCCGACAGAACATATCAATATAACGATCATAAAACCAACACCATAGCATAAAATACAACACCGGTCCACCCCACACTCATTCCTGCACACAAACAAATATATACAATATTTACAAAAGACATATTCCTATAATACCCATTATACCCATACCATACTAATAAACTATATACACTAATATACACTAATACTAAATGTGAATTTCCTGGCCCAGTTGCAATACCAAAAACCCAATACCAGTAATATACCAAAAGAAAAACAACAACAACAATAATAATATATACAAAATAATAAAAACCAACACAAACAAAATAACACCACTTTTTTTTTTTTTTTTTTGGCCCTGAGCTGGTCCCGCATCCCATGCCCCCAGTACATGTTACCAGACGTCCATGAACCAGTCCAGGATTTTCTGTATATATATAAAAGTCCCATACAAACCCCCTCCCCCCTTTTTAACCCACCACCCAACCTAAACTAAACCCAATCCCCAGGTGGCATCACACAATATATACATTACATAAAATATAACAATATACAAGTATACAAATAGACTACAACAATAAATACAATAACAAATACATATAACACTATAAGCCAAACAACAAACCCCTAAAGCTCAAGTTCAGTGCCTGCAAGCCCTATATTACCATAAACCAACTGCTCAAAACAAAAAGACTAATGTGCCAGCATCAGCCCACCACCAGGGGGAGACAACAGGCTAAGGCACTTTAAAGGCAGAGCCCCTCCATAGACGAGAGGCCCTGCCAGCACCCAGCCTCTCGTACTCCAGAGAACGCACCTTCACCAGGTCACCGAGAATGTTCCTAACCACCACATCCACAGGGAGGATTTTACGCTGCGTGGACACTAAACACCGTGCATTCCACGTGTAGTACCTGATCACTGAGCTGACTAGGAATAAAGTGCACCGGTCCCAGCCTTCAAGGTTTCTGAATGCCCCATAGGCCCATTCCGCATAGGAGAGACTGGCCAGCCGAGGCCAACCAATGGAAGCGCCCACCCTGGTGTAAACCTCTGTGTTAAAGGGACAATGAAGCAGAAAATGCTCCATGCTTTCCAGCATGCCTCCACACTCTTCGCGGGGACATCCCCGGTCATCAGAGCTCCTGCACTTCAGATTGTCCCTCATACACAGTTTCCCATGGAAGCAGCGCCAAGTCAAGTCCCAAAACTTCAAGGGGATCCTGATAGAATTCAAAAGCTCTAAACCCTCCTCCAGATCCCGACTTGGGCAGTCCTTGAGCGCCAATGGCCTCTGGAAATGAGAAGACAGGACCCTCTTGTCAAGGAATTTCCTCGACAGAGTCCTAATCTCCCCCATCCCCAGACCCCACCGACGAATAACCTTCAGAACCGGGGTAGCGTAAGCCGGGAGATGCCGTGTGGTGTGCGAAGATCCTTCACTTGCCCTCCTGTCTCCCATTCCTGGAAGAAAGGCCGAAACCATCCCCTACAGGAGGATACCCACGGAGGAGCCCTCTCTGACCAGAGGTTTGCTATATTGGTCTTAAGAAAGGTATTCACTAGGAATACCACGGGGTTGACCATACACAACCCCCCTAGTCTCCTCGTACGGTAAGTAACCTCCCTCTTCACTAGGTTCAGTCTATTCCCCCATAACATTTGGAAGAACACACTGTAGACCCGGGTCCAGAGAGGTTCTGGCAACATACATACACTGCCCAGATATATCAACAAAGGGAGCAGGAATGTTTTGATCAGGTTAACCCTTTCCCGGAGGGTCAAAGACCAACCCTTCCACTGATCCACCTTCTGAGCGGCGATCTTAAGCCTGCTGTCCCAGTTTTGTTTGGGGTAATCCCCTTGGCCAAAATCAATGCCGAGAACTTTTGCAGATTCCTGGGGCTCTGGAAGGGCGTCCGGGAGATCAAAACTAGGATCTCCCCCTCCCAGCCAGAGACTCTCACACTTATCCTGGTTGATCTTGGACCCGGATGCCTCCGAGTAGCGGTCCACCTCTGACATCACCCATCTGACCTCCTCTTGTGAGGAGACAAACACAGTGACATCATCAGCATATGCTACCGCCCTCAGAGCCGAATCCGGCACCGCCAGGTCCATTCTCACCCCCGCCAGCGGTCCACAATCAATCCTCCTAAGGAAAGGATCAATTGCAAACACGTACAGCAAAGGGCTTAAAGGACAACCCTGACGGACACCAGATCCAACCTCAAAGGAGCGACCAATCCAACCATTCACAAGCGGGAAACTCTCTGCCCCTGCATACAAGGTCTTAAGCCAATCAACAAACCCCCCCGGCAGGCCATATCTCAGAAGAACAGACCAGAGGTACTCATGGTTAACCCGATCAAACGCTTTTGCCTGATCCAAGGACAGCAAGTACCCCTTCCAGTGGCCAGCCCTACCCTGCTCCACAGCCTCCCGGACACTGAGCACAGCACTAAATGTACTGCGGCCCGGAACAGAGCAATGCTGAGCCCCCGAAAGGAGCCGGGGTGCAAACTCCACCAGCCGGTTAAACAGCACTTTTGCCAGAATCTTTCTGTCCGCATCGAGAAGAGCTATGGGACGCCAATTCTCAATGTGGGACGGGTCTTTACCCTTTGACAAGATGATCAGCGCTGACCTCCTCATTGTCTTTGGCAGAGTGCCCGAGGATAGACACTCATTAAAAACCCCAGTCAAGAGGGGAACCAAAGTGTCCTTAAAGGTCTTATAGAACTCAGATGTTAAGCCATCCGGACCGGGTGACTTCTTGAGGGCAAGCCCATCAATCGCCATCCTGACTTCCTCTTCCCGGATCATCTCTGTCAAAACGTCAAGAGAGGAGTCTACTCCTGGTTCAGGGACGGTTTCAGCCAAGAAAGCTGATACCTTATCTCGATCTAGATCCTTCCTTCCCAAGAGGTGCGAGTAGAAGGATCTGACGACCTCCAGGATCCCAGATCTGGACCTTTTCAAGGATCCCGTACTATCAATCAGTCCTGAGACTATTTTACTATTCACTGACATCTTGCAGTTTCTGTAAGGGTCGGGCGAGCGGTACTTCCCGTAATCCCTCTCAAAAACCAAAGATGCGTGTCTGTCGTACTGGCACTTCATCAGCAAGGACTTCACTCTGGAGCTGGTCCCGCATCCCATGCCCCCAGTACATGTTACCAGACGTCCATGAACCAGTCCAGGATTTTCTGTATATATATAAAAGTCCCATACAAACCCCCTCCCCCCTTTTTAACCCACCACCCAACCTAAACTAAACCCAATCCCCAGGTGGCATCACACAATATATACATTACATAAAATATAACAATATACAAGTATACAAATAGACTACAACAATAAATACAATAACAAATACATATAACACTATAAGCCAAACAACAAACCCCTAAAGCTCAAGTTCAGTGCCTGCAAGCCCTATATTACCATAAACCAACTGCTCAAAACAAAAAGACTAATGTGCCAGCATCAGCCCACCACCAGGGGGAGACAACAGGCTAAGGCACTTTAAAGGCAGAGCCCCTCCATAGACGAGAGGCCCTGCCAGCACCCAGCCTCTCGTACTCCAGAGAACGCACCTTCACCAGGTCACCGAGAATGTTCCTAACCACCACATCCACAGGGAGGATTTTACGCTGCGTGGACACTAAACACCGTGCATTCCACGTGTAGTACCTGATCACTGAGCTGACTAGGAATAAAGTGCACCGGTCCCAGCCTTCAAGGTTTCTGAATGCCCCATAGGCCCATTCCGCATAGGAGAGACTGGCCAGCCGAGGCCAACCAATGGAAGCGCCCACCCTGGTGTAAACCTCTGTGTTAAAGGGACAATGAAGCAGAAAATGCTCCATGCTTTCCAGCATGCCTCCACACTCTTCGCGGGGACATCCCCGGTCATCAGAGCTCCTGCACTTCAGATTGTCCCTCATACACAGTTTCCCATGGAAGCAGCGCCAAGTCAAGTCCCAAAACTTCAAGGGGATCCTGATAGAATTCAAAAGCTCTAAACCCTCCTCCAGATCCCGACTTGGGCAGTCCTTGAGCGCCAATGGCCTCTGGAAATGAGAAGACAGGACCCTCTTGTCAAGGAATTTCCTCGACAGAGTCCTAATCTCCCCCATCCCCAGACCCCACCGACGAATAACCTTCAGAACCGGGGTAGCGTAAGCCGGGAGATGCCGTGTGGTGTGCGAAGATCCTTCACTTGCCCTCCTGTCTCCCATTCCTGGAAGAAAGGCCGAAACCATCCCCTACAGGAGGATACCCACGGAGGAGCCCTCTCTGACCAGAGGTTTGCTATATTGGTCTTAAGAAAGGTATTCACTAGGAATACCACGGGGTTGACCATACACAACCCCCCTAGTCTCCTCGTACGGTAAGTAACCTCCCTCTTCACTAGGTTCAGTCTATTCCCCCATAACATTTGGAAGAACACACTGTAGACCCGGGTCCAGAGAGGTTCTGGCAACATACATACACTGCCCAGATATATCAACAAAGGGAGCAGGAATGTTTTGATCAGGTTAACCCTTTCCCGGAGGGTCAAAGACCAACCCTTCCACTGATCCACCTTCTGAGCGGCGATCTTAAGCCTGCTGTCCCAGTTTTGTTTGGGGTAATCCCCTTGGCCAAAATCAATGCCGAGAACTTTTGCAGATTCCTGGGGCTCTGGAAGGGCGTCCGGGAGATCAAAACTAGGATCTCCCCCTCCCAGCCAGAGACTCTCACACTTATCCTGGTTGATCTTGGACCCGGATGCCTCCGAGTAGCGGTCCACCTCTGACATCACCCATCTGACCTCCTCTTGTGAGGAGACAAACACAGTGACATCATCAGCATATGCTACCGCCCTCAGAGCCGAATCCGGCACCGCCAGGTCCATTCTCACCCCCGCCAGCGGTCCACAATCAATCCTCCTAAGGAAAGGATCAATTGCAAACACGTACAGCAAAGGGCTTAAAGGACAACCCTGACGGACACCAGATCCAACCTCAAAGGAGCGACCAATCCAACCATTCACAAGCGGGAAACTCTCTGCCCCTGCATACAAGGTCTTAAGCCAATCAACAAACCCCCCCGGCAGGCCATATCTCAGAAGAACAGACCAGAGGTACTCATGGTTAACCCGATCAAACGCTTTTGCCTGATCCAAGGACAGCAAGTACCCCTTCCAGTGGCCAGCCCTACCCTGCTCCACAGCCTCCCGGACACTGAGCACAGCACTAAATGTACTGCGGCCCGGAACAGAGCAATGCTGAGCCCCCGAAAGGAGCCGGGGTGCAAACTCCACCAGCCGGTTAAACAGCACTTTTGCCAGAATCTTTCTGTCCGCATCGAGAAGAGCTATGGGACGCCAATTCTCAATGTGGGACGGGTCTTTACCCTTTGACAAGATGATCAGCGCTGACCTCCTCATTGTCTTTGGCAGAGTGCCCGAGGATAGACACTCATTAAAAACCCCAGTCAAGAGGGGAACCAAAGTGTCCTTAAAGGTCTTATAGAACTCAGATGTTAAGCCATCCGGACCGGGTGACTTCTTGAGGGCAAGCCCATCAATCGCCATCCTGACTTCCTCTTCCCGGATCATCTCTGTCAAAACGTCAAGAGAGGAGTCTACTCCTGGTTCAGGGACGGTTTCAGCCAAGAAAGCTGATACCTTATCTCGATCTAGATCCTTCCTTCCCAAGAGGTGCGAGTAGAAGGATCTGACGACCTCCAGGATCCCAGATCTGGACCTTTTCAAGGATCCCGTACTATCAATCAGTCCTGAGACTATTTTACTATTCACTGACATCTTGCAGTTTCTGTAAGGGTCGGGCGAGCGGTACTTCCCGTAATCCCTCTCAAAAACCAAAGATGCGTGTCTGTCGTACTGGCACTTCATCAGCAAGGACTTCACTCTGGAGATATCATCACGACTACCTCCAGTCGAGACAAGGTTCTCAAGTTTCTTCCTCAGGCCCTGGTACAAACGGTACCTGTTTAGGCTTCTGAGGCCCGAGAGCTGGCGGAAGAATGTTGCAACCCTTTCCTTGAAGATCTCCCACCACTCTGACTTACTGCTACAAAGGCCCAGCAATGGTACCTGGCTCTGAAGAAAATCCTCAAAGGACTGTCTTATCTCCGCTTCTTCCAAGAGAGACGAATTCAGCTTCCAATAGCCTCTGCCCATCCGGGGGGTCTCTGTGACATTCAGAGAAAACAAAATTAAACAGTGATCAGAGAACTCCACCTCAACAACAGACACTGCTGAAGAGACGGCTTCCTCCTTCAAATAAAACCTGTCTATCCTAGACCTACAACTACCCCTATGATAGGTGAATCCCGCGTGGCCTGGGGTGTACCGGATGTGGACATCCACCAGGCGAGCCTCACTTGCTATGCTATTAAGGGCGACGCTATCATAAGTCAGCTTGTCTCTGGCACCTCCCCTGTCTTGGGGCCTCGTGACAGCATTAAAGTCCCCTCCAAAGACCACCTGCCGACTTGTAAAAAGATAGGGCTTGATCCTCATAAATAGACACTTCCGGTCCCACTTAGACTGTGGGCCGTAGATGTTAATAAGGCGAAGTTCTTGTCCCTTCATGAGGACATCTAAGATCAGGCACCTCCCCATTTCTAACTCGATAACCCGTCGGCATTCTACCGCTGCAGTAAAAAGGACCGCCACTCCGCTATACGGCTCGGCCCCAAGAGACCAGTAGGAGGGCCCATTCCTCCACTCTCTTTTAGCCTTGTAGATAGATGACATATCTGTTAGCCTGGTCTCCTGCAAAAATAAAATGTCAGCATTAATATGGGCAAAAAAATCATAGGCCGCAAATCGAGCTGTATCTGACTTAATGCTGGCAACATTAATGGATGCCAGAGTCAACGGAGAGGGTGCCGCCATCGAGGGTGATTGAGTTAGACAGCTTTCTTTTTCCCACCATCCTTCCCATCCACCCCACCACCCTCCTCATCAGATGAGGGTTTACCCCTTTTTAGTGAGATGGATGTGTCCATTTTCCCATTATATACTTTTTCCTCGTCCCCTGACTCTGGGCCAGTCTCCCCCCCTGAAGACATAGATTCCCCAGGGAGAGAGGACTCAGCGTCCCCTGTGAGCCCCCCCGCAACATCCGGAACCTCACCCACCGCCTCCTCCCCCTCCGAAGAGGAAATGTCGCGGAGGGCTCGGAACCGGTTGGAGAGACCAATCAGAGGGAGATCAGTTGTACCTTCCTTTGGCATCTGGCGGGTGGGAGAAGATATTACATCTCCTCTTTTTTTATTCCTCCGAGTACCCCGCTTTGTTTCTGCCCATCCCCCACTGTCCTCATCCGCGCTCTCACCATGGGAGGACAGTGAGGAGACAGCATCCCCCTCTTTGTGGATCCTCCCAATCTCCTCATCCAGTTCACTATCCCCCAGGGCCTCAGCAGTAAGACTGGCCGCAGGGACAGGATCAGGAGTCACCCCAGTTGGTTGATGCTCCTGTGAGTCCTGAATCTCCCTATCCCTTTGGCGCTTCTTGAGACGCCTCAGTTGGGCAGGCGTCTTCTGCTTACTTTTCTTCCCTGGCCCCTGCACCCCTTCATCCCCGACGGCCATCGCCCCAGCAGAATCCACCTCAAGGCTTACTCCCACCGGGGCAACAACCGCGTTGACAAAGGAACGAGGGCAGCGACTGAATGGGTGACCTAAGTCACCACACAGGTGACACCTAATCTCCGCACAAGATGCAGCGAGATGACCTATTTCCCCACACAGAGTGCACTTCTGCACAGTGCAATTGGCACTAAAATGTGTGGGGTCACCACATCTGTGACAGAGCTTCGGCTGACCCTGGTAGAAGATCTGGATACGATCTCTTCCGAGGAAGGTCGCAGATGGTATATGGGTAACTGTGTTTCCTGAACGCCTCAGTTTCACCATAAACGTCCAGGCCCCTGACCAGATACCATATTCATCCCTGTTCTTTTTTGGGACCTCCACCACCTCTCCATACCGACCTAGCCACGTCATGATGTCAATACAAGAGAGTGATT
Source organism: Hyla sarda (assembly GCF_029499605.1). Taxonomy (NCBI): domain Eukaryota; kingdom Metazoa; phylum Chordata; class Amphibia; order Anura; family Hylidae; genus Hyla; species Hyla sarda. Next base: position 570,260,322 of record NC_079189.1, on the reverse strand, counting down.
CGTTACGGGTTAAAACGGTCACTTTCTTGACATTATTTTGGCGAGACACCGCCTGAATGGCAAAGTCTCGCCAGCCGTGTTCGTTCTTTACCAGCTCATAATTCGACCAGAAGAGCTCAAGCCCCTCCGGCCGAACAAAGCTGATATCAAACTCAGGGGTACCATAAGGATGTATTAAGGCATAGATGTCAGCTGCCTTAAAGCCCAACTTCAGCAGAAGCTCAACAACTTTAGATCTTGGAGGACATGTATCACTGCCTCTCCACCTCAGCCGGACCACATTCCTACGGAGACCACCTGGCCCGGCTGTAGGGAGGGACCACACATTGTCCCCCCCTCTTTCCTCTCGGAAGGCTGAAAGACCATGTCTCTCTATCCAGAAGGATAGATCAACCTCCCTACCCTCTACATTGATCGATCTCTCCCCTCTCCTTAAGGCCCCCAGGAGACGCTGCTGCAAACTGCTCTCCCCAGAGCCAGAGGACGAGGAAGGCGCCCCCCTCCCCCCAGCGGTGACATTTGCGTAGCTGCGTACCGGTGCTGCCACCGCTGGGGGTGCAACTGGACCAGGCCCTACATCCCTACCACTAATCTGCGCCCCTTCACCACCCTCCTCCACATAATCCATACCCAAACCATTGTCACATGTTTTAGCTAATGTGCCCCCCATACCTCCACCCGTGCTACAGCCCAAACCACCATTCAAAGCCCCAGACAGATTATTAACAGATACATTCACTCCTTCATTCACTATTACATTAACTTTCTCATTCATACTGGCTGGACCGGTGCGTTCTGGTGCAGATTTTGTACCATCGGCATCACTGGGTACCAGAGCTGGAGCCACCACCACAGGACAGGTCACCGGTCCCTTATACAAGGACCGGGAAGCCTGCCTAGCCTGCTTATTAGCGGCCCCAGCCCTGTTTTTATTGGTACCCTCCGCCTCATCAGTACTGGAGTTTCCTGCTCCTGGGCGCCGCTGATCTGGATCAGCGGCGCCAATACAAAATAGGGGTTTAAGTCCAGTCTTTCTGGGAGGCGAAGACATCTTGGCCCCGGCAGCTCCTCCACGACGACACCGCTGCTCCAAAGGAACAGCAGTGCCAACGCTCAGAGCCACCGGAGCTCCCGCAGCCGACTCTGGCACAAAATCGCCCCCCCCCTCCCGTTAGGGAGCAACCCAATGTGCCAGAGCCTTTACTGCCCATCGCTGGGCAAATATCACTGTCCGACCTCACAGCCGATACACTGTCTGCTCCACCACTGTTACTACAAACAGCGATGGAGCTCACCGCCACACTAGACTCCATACTCTCCCCACTCTCCTGCACTGAGTCCACAGCAGAACTCAGGCTGGGCTGAGAAATGGGGTTCACACAGTGAGCTGACCCTGCGGCCAGTCCGGGGGGGTCAGGGAGGGGGGTATATACAAATGTTACCTGCTCCTGGAGCTTGGTCTTCTTTGACTTCTTCTTTTTCCTTCCCCCAGGTGCCTCCTCTGGTAACTCATGTCCAAATGTGAAGTCCTGGAGGCGACCTGGGGACTCCAGGAGCTGGATCTGGGCCATCAGCGCCCCTCCCTGGTGACTGGTGCTACTCTCATCCCCCGAACCGCCAGGGCCGCAGCCAGATGACATTGCCACTTGCCCTGCAGGGAGCCCACTGTATGGGGTGAGATGTTGCAGACCCCCGGGTGGATTTGGCTCAACATTATCGGCCTCCGCAACGTCTCCTTCCTCCTCCACCCGTGGCTGAAGCCCCCTCAGCTTTCTTTGCTTCTCCCTCTCCTTTTCTGCAAAGCGATCTTCATTCTGAAGCTTTTCTTTAAATGGCCCGCTGTTCTCCAAAATAAAAGTTTTCCTTTTCTTTAGATTGCTGATGCTGGTTTTAAGCTGTTTAATCCTTGCTGAAAGCTCAGCCTTCTGGTGTTTTGACGCAGTTTCCATTAAGGCTTTTGCCTCCTGTACCTCCTCCTGGAGCCTATACAAGCTGCTCCTTGCTTCTTTATATCCCTGAAGTATCTCTGCAACACGGGATCCATAGGTGGTTCCAGGCTCCTGGGCCCTGGGCATTGCCCAATCCTCCTCCACACCTCCATGGGCATTTGGCTTTGCTCCAGGAGGAGTATCACAGTCCATAGTACCTGTAGTACCTTTTGTTGGAGCAGCCTTGCGGCTACTCTTCGTCTCCATGGGCTCAGGAGGTGCTGGAGATACATCGCTGCATCTCCTGGCAGAGCGCCTTAACCCAGAGACCTCTGGTGCAGTTCCTGATGCTGGTCCCTCTGCAACTGGTCACTGGCTCCCCCTGCCCCCCGCGGACCTACTTCGGGGGGCAGGTGTTGGGGTTCTCCGCTCCTCGCTCATACCAGGAAACGAACCCTCCCTCTGGGGAAAGGAAGGTCGCTCCTGGGAGAGAGGTGGATCACTCTCAAGGTCGAGCACACCAAACGCTCACAGGAAGCCCAAACAGGAAGATGCTCCCTCTAGTGGCCAGACTCCAGAGCTGTACTCACTATTCTGCTGGTGGAGTCACTGTGTACATACATTACATTACTTATCCTGTACTGATCCTGAGTTATATCCTGTATTATACTCCAGAGCTGTACTCACTATTCTGCTGGTGGAGTCACTGTGTACATACATTACATTACTTATCCTGTACTGATCCTGAGTTATATCCTGTATTATACTCCAGAGCTGCACTCACTATTCTGCTGGTGGAGTCACTGTGTACATACATTACATTACTTATCCTGTACTGATCCTGAGTTATATCCTGTATTATACTGCAGAGCTGTACTCACTATTCTGATGGTGAGGTCACTGTGTACATACATTATATTACTTATCCTGTACTGATCCTGAGTTATATCCTGTATTATACTCCAGAGCTGTACTCACTATTCTGCTGGTGGAGTCACTGTGTATATACATTATATTACTTATCTTGTACTGATCCTGAGATATATCCTGTATTATACTCCAGAGCTGTACTCACTATTCTGCTGGTGGGGTCACTGTGTACATACATTACATTAATTATCCTGAGTTGTATGCTGTATTATACTCCAGAGCTGTACTCACTATTCTGCTGGTGGAGTCACTGTGTACATACATTACATTACTTACCCTGTACTGATCCCAAGTTATATCCTGTATTATACTCCAGAGCTGTACTCACTATTCTGCTGGTGGAGTCACTGTATACATACATTACATTACTTATCCTGTACTGATCCTGAGTTATATCCTGCATTATACTTCAGAGCTGTACTCACTATTCTGCTGGTGGAGTCACTGTGTACATACATTACATTACTTACCCTGTACTGATCCTGAGTTATATCCTGTATTATATTCCAGAGCTGTACTCACTATTCTGCTGGTGGAGTCACTGTGTACATACATTACATTACTTATCCTGTACTGATCCTGAGTTATATCCTGTATTATACTGCAGAGCTGTACTCACTATTCTGATGGTGAGGTCACTGTGTACATACATTATATTACTTATCCTGTACTGATCCTGAGTTATATCCTGTATTATACTCCAGAGCTGTACTCACTATTCTGCTGGTGAGGTCACTGGGGGAGATTTATCTAAACCTGTTCAGAGGAAAAGTTGCCCAGTTGCCCATAGCAACTGGTCACACAAGGCTTTAGGAAAGAGGTGGCTAAGAATGCGATTTTACATTATGATAGTTCGCACCCATCTCAAGTGAAAGATGGGATTCCGTATAGTCAATTCCTGAGGCTTAGAAGAAACAATAGTGACCTTCAGGACTTTGAAAAACAAGCAAGTGAATTAGCCTCGAGGTTGTCAAGGAGGGGTTACCCTGATAAGGTGATCCGAAAAGGGTATGAAAGAGCTTACCCCCTGGATAGGAGGAAACTATTATATAGGAACAGACAGCAGAAGGATGCTCCTCAGAAAGAGAATAAACGGTACGTGTTTTCCTTCAAAAATGGCCCTATGAATGAAATAATAAGATCTACATTATATAAGAACTGGTATCTCCTGGCTTCGGACCCTGATATTACAGAATCTTCAGAAAATAAACCTATAGTGACCTTTAAAAAGAATCGGACTATCCATGATCTAATTAAGAAAAGGAAAAATGAATATAGTATGCAAGAGAAAAAACAGGAAAATTGGCTTACAAAAATTTTTCCGTATGGCAATAAGAAATGTGGCTCATGTACCTTCTGCAAGTATAATGCTAATTCTACTGGAGGTACATTAGGAGGTACTAATTTCTTTGTAAAAGAATTAATTACCTGTCGCAGCTCCTTTGTTGTGTACTTCATGACTAGTGTTGAGTGGCATAGGCCATATTCGAATTCGCGAATATTCGCGAATATATGGACGAATATTCGTCATATATTCGCGAATATTCGCATATTCGTTATAATCTCGTTTTATTTTCGCATATGCGAAAATTCGCGTATGCGAAAACTAACATATGTGAAAATTAGCATATACAAAATTAACATACACGAAAATTCGCATATGCGAAAATTAGCATATGCTAATTTTTGCATATGCGAATTTTCGCACGCCAGTCTCACACAGTAGTATTAGAGCCTTCTTTACACCACACAAGCTGGAAGCAGAGAGGGATGATCACTGTGATGTGTACTGTGAAGAAAAAAAACAAAAAAAAAGAATATTCGTAATTACGAATATATAGCGCTATATTCGCGGAATTCGCGAATATGCGATATTCGCGAATAATATTCGAATTGAGAATATTCGCGAGCAACACTATTCATGACATGTGAATGTAAAATGTTTTACATTGGTAAGACGGAACGCCAACTGAGAGTGCGGTTCCGCGAAGATCTTTATTCTGTGAGAAAAGGAGGAGGATCCCCTCGTTTTGTTAAACACATGCAAGAAGTGCACAAAGGAGACTGTGAAAATCTTAAGTTTGGTGGCCTGATGCGCATCTATAATAGGCAGGGCAATGTAGATAGGAGACGGGCTTTACTGCGAGCTGAGGCTCATTGGATTCTTACTTTGGATGCACAGGACCCAATGGGGCTGAATGATAGACTTGATCTATCTCCATTTTTATGATTTTAAGGTAGTTCATTAAAAGTAGTGTTCTAATAGTATACATGGTAATAGGATTAGGTTAGTTTTTTCATTATTTCCTTACCTGTTGGTTTGTGGCATACGTCATCTTGGTCACATGATCTCAGCAGGTGCACTATTTTAGGTTGCACAGCGCGATGACGTGAATGAGGCCGGATGAAGCGCATAGTAATTGCGTGAAACCGCCGGCAGTTGCCTTCTCTGAGCGCTCCACTTCTGATATGCCCGATCGTGGATTGAAGGCACCGTTTGAGTGAGGCCGGAATTGCGGTACCCTTGCGGTGAGTGCAGGTGTGGTTTTGTTCTCTGTTTGCTCTTTTACTGATATCGTTCTGTTTCACCTAGCACCGCCGATGGGACCCCTTGTGCAAGTACCTATCTGTTGTATACCTCCGATGTGTATCCTTTGCTTTTAGACCCTGTGGTTACTAGCAGTGCCACTTGTTGTTCTTCTACATTGGTCCTGTATTATACTCCAGACCTGTACTCACTATTCTGCTGGTTGGGTCACTGTTTACATACATTACTTATCCTGTATTGATCCTGAGTTCTATCCTGTATTATACTCCAGAACTGTACTCACTATTCTGCTGGTGGGGGTCAATGTGTACATACATTACATTACTTACCCTGTACTGATCCTAAATTATATCCTGTGTTATACTCCAGAGCTGTACTCACTATTCTGCTGGTGGGGTCACTGTGTACATACATTACATTACTTATCCTGTACTGATCCTGAATTATATCCTGTAGATCTTTTATTAAAAAATATAAAACATTACAAAAAGAACGAACATCACCATAACAATAATACAAACAACATACACCTGTATAATATATACAAAAATTAGTCCATATTAGTCCAAAAATGTCCAACCAAGTATCTGCTGGTCCAGCCTCATTCTCACCAAACACACCGCTATAATAACAACAACTACTAAACACTCTACAATAATAATAATACTTACAGTAATAATAATAACAACAATAATAACAAAAAACTGGTCCGGTTGCATTTCCCCACCCAAAATAATAAATATAATAAATATGTGTCAAACCACCAACAAACACCACAAACAGAAAAACAGAATATACAATTTTTTTTTTTTTTTTTGGCCCTGAGCTGGTCCCGCATCCCATGCCCCCAGTACATGATACCAGATGTCCATGAACCAGTCCAGGATTTTTTTTTTTTTATAAAAGGTCCCACACAGAAACCCCCCTCCCCCCATCTACCCACCACCCAACCTAACACTAAACCCCAACACAACACAACCCCTAGAAAAAAACCAATATATATACATATATACACATATACATAAATGTACAAACAAAACAAATATATACAAAATAATACAAACTATACAAAACAAACAACAATAAGGCTTTTCAATCACACAATCCCCTAAAGCTCAAGTTCAGTGCCTGCAAGCCCTATATCACCATATATCTACAGCACAAAACAAAAAGACTAATGTGCCAGCATCAGCCCACCACCAGGGGGAGACAACAGGCTAAGGCACTCTAAAGGCAGAGCCCCTCCACAGACAAGAGGCCCTGCCAGCACCCAGCCTCTCGTACTCCAGAGAACGCACCTTCACCAGGTCACCAAGAATGTTCCTAACCACCTCACCCACAGGGAGGATTTTACGCTGCGTCGACACTAAACACCGTGCGTTCCACGTGTAATACCTGACCACTGAGCTGACTAGGAATAAAGTGCACTGGTCCCAGCCTCCAAGGTTTCTGAATGCCCCATAGGCCCATTCCGCATAGGAGAGACTGGCCAGCCGAGGCCAACCAATGGAAGTGCCCACCCTGTTGTAAACCTCTGTGTTAAAGGAACAATGAAGCAGAAAATGCTCCATGCTTTCCAGCATGCCTCCACACTCTTTGCGGGGACATCCCCGGTCATCAGAGCTCCTGCACTTCAGATTGTCTCTCACACACAGTTTCCCGTGGAAGCAGCGCCAAGTCAAGTCCCAAAACTTCAAGGGGATCCTGATAGAATTCAAAAGCTCTAAACCCACCTCCAGATCCCGACTTGGGCAGTCCTTGAGCGCCAATGGCCTCTGGAAATGAGAAGACAGGACCCTCTTGTCAAGGAATTTCCTCGACAGAGTCCTAATCTCCCACATCCCCAGACCCCACCGACGAATAACCTTCAGAGCCGGGGTAGCGTAAGCCGGGAGATGCCCGTGTGGTGTGCGAAGATCCTTCACTTGCCCTCCTGTCTCCCATTCCTGGAAGAAAGGCCGAAACCATCCCCTACAGGAGGATACCCACGGAGGAGCCCTCTCTGACCAGAGGTTTGCTATATTGGTCTTAAGAAAGGTATTCACTAGGAACACCACAGGGTTGACCATACACAACCCCCCTAGTCTCCTCGTACGGTAAGTAACCTCCCTCTTCACTAGGTTCAGTCTATTCCCCCATAACATTTGGAAGAACACACTGTAGACCCGGGTCCAAAGAGGTTCTGGCAACATGCATACACTGCCCAGATATATCAGCAAAGGGAGCAGGAAAGTTTTCATCAGGTTAACCCTTTCCCGGAGGGTCAAAGACCAACCCTTCCACTGATCCACCCTCTGAGCGGCGATCTTAAGCCTGCTGTCCCAGTTTTGTTTGGGGTAATCCCCTTGACCAAATTCGATGCCGAGGACTTTTGCGGATTCCTGGGGCTCTGGAAGGGTGTCCGGGAGATTAAAATCAGGATCTCCCCCTCCCAGCCAGAGACTCTCACACTTATCCTGATTGATCTTGGACCCGGATACCTCCGAGTAGCGGTCCACCTCTGACATCAACCATCTGCCCTCCTCTAGTGAGGAGACAAACACGGTGATATCATCAGCGTACACTACCACCCTCAGAGCCGAATCCGGCACCGCCAAGTCCATTCTCACCCCCGCCAACGGTCCACAACCAATCCTTCTAAGGAAAGGATCGATTGCAAACACGTACAGCAAAGGGCTCAAAGGACAACCCTGACGGACACCAGACACAACCTCAAAAGAGCGGCCAATCCAACCATTCACAAGCGGGAAACTCTCTGCCCCTACATACAAGGTCTTAAGCCAATCAACAAAACCCCCTGGCAGGCCATATCTCAGAAGGACAGACCAGAGGTACTCATGGTTAACCCGATCAAACGCTTTTGCCTGATCCAAGGACAGCAAGTACCCCTTCCAGTGGCCAGCCCTACCCTGCTCCACAGCCTCTCGGACACTGAGCACAGCACTGAATGTACTGCGGCCCGGAAAAGAGCAATGCTGAGCCCCCGAAAGGAGCCGGGGTGCAAACTCCACCAACCGGTTAAACAGCACTTTTGCCAGAATCTTTCTGTCCGCATTGAGAAGTGCTATGGGATGCCAATTCTCAATGTGGGACGGGTCTTTACCCTTTGACAGGATGATCAGCGCTGACCTCCTCATTGACTTTGGCAGAGTGCCCGAGGATAGACACTCATTAAAAACCGCAGTCAAGAGGGGAACCAAAGTGTCCTTAAAGGTCTTATAGAACTCAGATGTTAAGCCATCCGGACCGGGTGACTTCTTGAGGGCTAGCCCATCAATAGCCATCCTGACTTCCTCTTCCCTGATCATCTCTGTCAAAACATCAAGAGAGGGGTCTACTCCTGGTTCAGGGATGGTTTCAGCCAAGAAAGCTGATACCTTATCTCGATCTAGATCCTTCCTTCCCAAGAGGTGCGAGTAGAAGGATCTGACGACCTCCAGGATCCCTGATCTGGACCTTTTCAAGGATCCCGTACTATCAATCAGTCCTGAGACTATTTTACTATTCACTGACATCTTGCAGTTTCTGTAAGGGTCGGGCGAGCGGTACTTCCCGTAATCCCTCTCAAAAACCAAAGATGCGTGCCTATCGTACTGGCACTTCATCAGCAAGGACTTCACTCTGGAGATATCCTCTCGGCTACCTCCAGTCGAGACAAGGTTCTCAAGTTTCTTCCTCAGGCCCTGGTACAAGCGGTACCTGTTTAGGCTTCTGAGGCCCGAGAGCTGGCGGAAGAATCTCGCAACCCTTTCCTTGAAGATCTCCCACCACTCTGACTTACTGTTACAAAGGCCCAGCAATGGTACCTGGCTCTGAAGAAAATCCTCAAAGGACTGTCTTATCTCCGCTTCTTCCAAGAGAGACGAATTCAGCTTCCAATAGCCTCTGCCCATCCGGGGGGTCTCTGTGACATTCAGAGAAAACAAAATTAAACAGTGATCGGAGAACTCCACCTCAACAACAGACACTGCTGAAGAGACGGCTTCCTCCTTTAAATAAAACCTATCTATCCTAGACCTACAACTACCCCTATGATAGGTGAATCCCGCGTGGCCTGGGGTGTGCCGGATGTGGACATCCACCAGGCGAGCCTCACTCGCTATGCTATTAAGGGCGACGCTATCATAAGTCAGCTTGTCTCTGGCACCTCCCCTGTCTTGGGGCCTCGTGACAGCATTAAAGTCCCCTCCAAAGACCACCTGCCGACTTGTAAAAAGATAGGGCTTGATCCTCATAAAGAGGCACTTCCGGTCCCACTTAGACTGTGGGCCGTAGATGTTAATAAGGCGAAGTTCTTGTCCCCTCATGAGGACATCTAAGATCAGGCACCTCCCCATTTCTAACTCGATAACCCGTCGGCATTCTACCGCTGCGGTAAAAAGGACCGCCACTCCGCTATACGGCTCGGCCCCAAGAGACCAGTAGGAGGGCCCATTCCTCCACTCTCTTTTAGCCTTGTAGATAGATGACATATCTGTTAGCCTGGTCTCCTGCAAAAATAAAATATCAGCATTAATATGGGCAAAAAAATCATAGGCCGCAAATCGAGCTGTATCTGACTTAATGCTGGCAACATTAATGGATGCCAGAGTCAACGGAGAGGGTGCCGCCATCAAGGGTGATTGAGTTAGACAGCTTTCTTTTTTCCACTCCCCTTCTCACCCTCCACATCAGAAGAACTCTTCACCCTCTTTAGAGAAATAGAAGTGTCCATCTCACCAGACGTCGTTTTACTTTCCTCGTCTCCGGATTCTAGGCCAGTCCCTTCCCCCGAGGACATAACCTCCCCAGGGGAAGAGGACTCGGCGCCCCCTGGAAGCCCCTCTGCCAAATCCCCCTCATCCTCCCCTTCCGAAGAAGAGGAGGAGATGTCCCTGAGGGGTCGGAATCGATTGGAAAGGCCAACCAGAGGGGAGTCAGTTTTGCCTTCCTTTGGCACCTGGACCAGGGTGGGAGAAGATCTCAAATCTCCCTTTTTTTTTTTACTTGTACCCCGCTTTCGTGTCTCCTTCTGCCATCCCATATCATCCTCCTCCACGCTATCTGAGGAGATGGCACCTTCCTCATTCTGGATCCTCCTGACCTCCTCATTCAGCTCGCCATCCCTCGGGGTCTCAGCAGCAAGGTTGGCCTCTGGGACAGAATGAGAGGTCGTCCCAGTAACCCGGGCTTTCCCCATCACCCTATCCCTTTGGCGTTTATCAAGACGTCTTAGTTGGGCTGGTGTCTTTCTCTTGCTGTTCCTCACTGACCCCTCAGTTCCTCCACCCCTGCTAGTCCCCTCCCCAGCAGATTCCGGCTCGTGATCTTCACCCGCTGGGGACAAGACCGCATTAGCGAAAGAACGAGGACAACGACTGAATGGGTGACCTAAGTCACCACACAGGTGACACCTAATCTCTGCACAAGATGCGGCAAGATGGCCTACACCCCCACACAAGGCACATTTCTGCACCGTACAGTTTGCACTGAAGTGTGTGGGGTCACCACATCTGTGACAGAGCTTCGGCTGACCCCGGTAGAAAATCTGGATACGATCCCTGCCGAGAAAGGCAGAGGATGGAATATGGGTAACTGTATTTCCTGAACGCTTAAGTTTTACCAAAAACGTCCAGGCTCCTGACCAGATGCCAAACTCGTCCCTGTTCTTCTGCGGGACCCCCATTACCTCGCCATACCGTCCTAACCAGGTGATAATGTCAACACAAGAGAGTGATTCGTTACGGGTCAAAACGGTCACTCTCTTGATTTCGTTTTGACGAGACAATGCCTGTACGGCAAAGTCTCGCCAGCCGGGCTCATTCTTTACCAATTCATAATTCGACCAGAAAAGCTCAAGCCCCTCTGGCCGAACAAAACTGATATCGAATTCAGGAGCACCGTAGGGATGTATCAAGGCAAAGATATCAACTGCCTTGAAGCCCATCTTTAGCAAGAGCTCAACCACTTTGGTCCTTGAAGGACACATATCTTCGCCCTGCCACCGAAGACGGACCACATTCCTACGGTTACTACCTGCCCCGGCTGTTGGGAGGGACCACACAGTATCGCCCCCTCTTTCCTCTCGGAAGGCAGAGAGACCGTGTCTCTCTATCCAGAAGGACAGATCAACTGCTCTACCCTCTACATTAATCGACCTTTCCCCCTTTTTCAGAGCTTCCAGGAGACGTCGCTGCAATAAACCGTCCCTAGAGTCAGGAGACGAGGAAAGTATTCTACTTCCCCCAGCAGTGACATTGGCATAACTCCTATGATCTGTCACCACTGGGGGGGCAACCGGACCAGACCCTACACCTACACCACTTCTAATGACAACATCCCCACCACCCCCAATAACAACATTAGCACTTCCCCCAACAACATTGTTTCCAATAGCCTCATCTGTAGTCCCATCACCACCACCCCCAATTACAGCAACAGCAAAATCACCTTCTCCAATAACATTAACCTCCATCCTCTCCCCAGTCATACACCCCGTACCCCCATTTACCTTCTCATTCACACTGGCTGGACCAGAAATAGCAAATCCGGGAAAAGAGGATGATGATGATGATGATGATGTTTTTTCCTGTTTTGCCTCAGCATCACGGGGCACTGGGGCTGGGACAACCTCCGCTGGCCCTTTAAGGGACCGGGCAGCATGCTTGCCCGGTCTAGAGGAGGCCCCAGCCCTGTTCTTATTAGTGCCCTCCGCCTCATCAGCATCATCTCCAGTCTTTTCATGGCGCCGCTGATCAATGGGATCAGCGGCACCAATGCAAAACAAACGTTTTTCTTCACTTTTGGGAGTGTCTGTTATGCCCTTTACTACCTCCGGCACTGAGTCACCCCCCTCTCCCACAGGGGAGCGAACTACAGCACCGGAGTCTGCCTCTCTGCCCACCGCTGAGCCGCCCTCACTGTACGGCCTTGCGGCCGATGCCTTCTCTGCTCCATCCCTGCTACTGCAAACAGGCATGGAGCTCTGCGCCCTTTCAGTATTTGTACTCTCCCCGCACCTTTGCACCGAGTCCACCACAGAACACGGGCTGGGCTGGGTAACGGGGCTTGCACAATGAGCTGACCCTGCGGCCGACTCAGGATTTACAGGGAGGGGGGTGTAGATGTAACTCACCACTTCTTGCCGCTTTGGCTTGGTCTTCTTTTTCTTCTTATCCCCAGGTGCCTCATTTGGGAGCTCATCTCCAAACACCAGGTTCTGAGGACACACTGGGGATTCCAGCATGCGGATCTGGGCCATTAGCGCCCCTCCCTGGTAGCTGCTGTCACTGTCCTCCCCTGAGTCGGCAGGTGATAATGCTGGCTGCTGTGCAGGGGGCCCACTGTACGGGGCCTGCTGCTGTTGCCGCAGGCCACCAGGTGGATCTGGCTGTTGTTCTTCCTCCATCTCCTCCACATCATCCACCTGGCTGTCAGGTTGCAGCCCCATCAACCTTTTATTTTTTTCTTCTTCTTTCACCCTGAAGCGCTCCTCATTTTCCAATTTTTCTTTAAATGGCCCACTCTTCTCCAGTAAAGCTGCTCTCCTCTCCTCCAAAACTTGCATGTCAGCCATAAGTCTTTTTATCTCTGACTGGATCTCAGTTTTTTTCCGTTTAGGAGATACCTTGGCTCTGGCACGGGCACACCGCAGTTCCTCTCGGAGCCTCCTGATGGCCTTACAGGCGTCTTCATACTCACGGAGGTGACTTTTTACCCGGGAGGTATAGGTGGAAATAGACTCCCGGGTCCTCAGCACTCCCCAGCCTTCCTCACTGAGGTCGGCTTCACCTCCGTGAGTACTCTGCCTTCTTCCGGACGAACCCAGCTTTCCACTGGCAGCACCCAGCTTTCCCAAGGAGGATCCCACCTTGGAGTTTTTTGCCTCTGTGGGGGGAGTTGGAGCAGCATTGCTGCGACTCCTGGTGGAACGCCTCACCCCCAAATCCTCCGATGTTCCGGCCGCTTGCTGGCTTCTACTGCTCCCCTGCGGCCTAGTCCGAGGAGCAGAAGCCTGGGCCTCGCCTCCCTCACTCATGCCTGGAAACCCACTCCCTCCCTGGGGAGGAGGAAGCAGGCCCCAGGTGGAACAGGTGGAAATCCCTGGAGCTCAGGAGACACAGCAGACACACAGCACAGCTGAAGCACGACCACACCCGCAACTAATTGGTCAGCACTCCAGAGCTGTACTCACTATTCTGCTGGTGGGGTCACTATTTATATACATTACTTATCCTGTACTGATCCTGAGTTTTATTTTGTATTATACTCCAGAGCTGTACTCACTATTCTGCTGATGGAGTCACTGTGTACATACATTACTTATCCTGTACTGATCCTGAGTTATATCCTGTGTTATACTCCAGAGCTGTACTCACTATTCTGCTGGTGAGGTAACTGTGTACATACAGGATATAACTCAGGGTAAGTAATGTAATGTATACACACAGTGACCCCACCAGCAGAATAGTGAGTACAGCTCTGGAGTATAATACAGGATATAACTAAGGATCAGTACAGAGCAAGTAATGTAATGTATGTACACAGTGACCTCACCAGCAGAATAGTGAGTACAGCTCTGGAGTATAATACAGGATATAACTAAGGATCAGTACAGAGCAAGTAATGTAATGTATGTACACAGTGACCCCACCAGCGAAATAGTACGTACAGCTCTGGAGTGCAGACCAAATTAGTTGTGGGTGTGGTCGTGCTTCAGCTGTGCTGTGTCTGCTGTGCCTCCTGAGCTCCAGGGGATTTCCATCTGTTCCACCTGGAGCCTGCTTCCTCTTACCAAGGGAGGGAGTGGGTTTCCAGGGATGAGGGAGGGAGGCGAGGCCCATGCGTCTGCTCCCCGGAGTAAGCTACAGGGGAGCAGGAGAGGCCAGCAAGCGGCCTGTACTTCGGAGGATTTGGGGGTGAGGTGCTCCACCAGGAATAGCAGCAATGTGGCTCCAATGCCCCCCCCCCCACTGAAGAGAGAGGCCGCAAGGTTGAATCAACCTCCGGAAAGCTGGGTGCTGCCGACAGAAAGCTGGGTTTTTCAGAGAGAAGGCGGAGTACTCACGGAGGTGAAGCCAACCTCATTGAGGAAGGCTGGGGAATGCTGAGGACCCGGGAGTCTATTTCCACCTATGGCTCCAGGGTAATGAGTCACATCCGTGAGTATGAAGACGCCTGTAAAGCAGTCAGGAAACTCAGAGAAGAACTGTGGTGTGCCCGTTCCAGGGCTGGTGTTACCCCTAAACAAAAAAGGGCAGAAATTCAGGCACAGATAAAGAGACTAATGTCTGAAATTGTGGCTTTGGAAGAAAGAAAAGCGGTATTACGAGATTGGCCCATTTAAGGAAAAACTGGAAAATGAAGACCGCTTCAGGGAAATGGCTGACAACAGCGAGAAAAGGTTGATGGGGCTGCAACCTGAGAGCCAGGTGGATGATGTGCAGGAGATGGACAGAGAACAGCAGCAGTGTCACCTGCTGACTTAGGGGAAGACAGCGACAGCAGTGGCCAGGGAGGGGCGCTGATGGCCCAGATCAGATTGCTGGAATCCCCAGTGTGTCCTCAGAACCTGGTATTTGGAGATGAACTCCCACATGAGGCACCTGGGGGTAAGAAGTAGAAAAAGAAGACCAAGGAAAAGCAGCAAGAAGTGGTGAGTTACATCTACACCCCCCTACCTGTAAATCCTGAGTCGGCCGCAGGGTCAGCTCATTGTGCGAGCCCTGTTACCCAGCCCAGCCCGTATTCTGTGGTGGACTCGGTGCAAAGGTGCGGGGAGAGTACAAGTACTAAAAAGGCGCAGAGCTCCATGCCTGTTTGCAGTAGCAGGGATGGAGCAGAGAAGGCATCGGTCAAAAGGCCAGACAGTGAGGGCGGCCCAGCAGTGGGCAGAGAGGCAGACTCCGGTGCTATAATTCGTTCCCTTGTGGGAGGAGGGGGCTGACTCAATGCCAGAGGTAGTCGCGGTGGCCAATTACATTGCGCCCTGATAGGACTGGAGAAAGTGCTGATGAGGCAGAGGGCACTAATAAGAACAGGGCTGGGGCCTCCTCTAGACTGGGTAAGCATGCTGCCCGGTCCCTTAAAGGGCCAGCTGAGGTTGTCCCAGCCCTAGTGCCCCGTGATGCCGGGGCAAAATGGACTGAAAATTCATCATCATCATCATCATCATCTGCTGCTGGCGGTTTATCTGTTTCTGCTCCAGTCAGTGTGAATGAGAAGGCAAATGGGGGTGCGGGATGTATGACTGGGAGAGGATGGAAGTTGATATTACCAGGGAAAGTGTTTTTTTTTTTTTTTTTTGGGGGGGGGGGGGTGATGGGGCTAGAAAAAATTTGTTGGGGACCATGTTATTGGGGTTTATGAAGATGTGAGTAGAAGCCTTGACAGAGGAATGGCTGTGGATATAGTGTTTCTGGATTTTGCTAAAGCGTTTGATACTGTCCCTCATAGACGTCTGACAGGTAAGTTAAGGTCTTTGGGTTTGGAAATTTTAGTTTGTAACTGGATTGAACACTGGCTCATGGATCGTACCCAGAGAGTGGTGGTCAATGATTCGTACTCTGATTGGTCCCCGGTTATTAGTGGTGTACCCCAAGGTTCAGTACTGGGACCGCTGTTGTTTAATTTATTTATCAATAATATAGAGGATGGTATTAACAGCTCTGTTTCTATCTTTGCAGATGACACCAAGCTTTATAGACTGTACCGTGCTACAGAGGATGTGCATAAGTTACAAGATGACTTGGATAGACTAAGTGTCTGGGCATCCACTTGGCAAATGAGGTTCAATGTGGATAAATGTAAAGTTATGCATCTGGGTACTAATAACCTGCATGCGTTGTATGTCTTAGGGGGGATTAAACTGGCAGAGTCACTGGTAGAGAAGGATCTGGGTGTACTTGTAGATCACAGACTACAGAATAGCATGCAATGTCAGGCTGCTGCTTCCAAAGCCGGCAGGATATTGTCATGTATCAAAAGAGGCATGGACTCAAGGGACAGGGACATAATACTCCCCCTTTATAAATCATTGGTACGGCCTTACCTGGAATATGCTGTTCAGTTTTGGGCACCTGTCCATAAAAGGGACACTGCGGAGTTGGAAAGGGTGCAGAGACGCGCGACTAAACTAATATGGGGCATGGAACATCTTAGCTATGAGGAGCGATTAAAGGAGTTACAATTGTTTAGTCTTGAGAAGAGACGTTTAAGGGGGGATATGATAAACGTATATAAGTATATTAATGGCCCATACAAAAAATATGGAGAAAAACTGTTCCAGGTTAAACCCCCCCAAAGGACGAGGGGGCACTCCCTCCGTCTGGAGAAGAAAAAGTTTAGTCTCAAGGGGCGACACGCCTTCTTTACCGTGAGGACTGTGAATTTATGGAACGGTCTACCTCAGGAACTGGTCACAGCAGGAACAATTAACAGCTTTAAAACAGGATTAGATACATTCCTGGAACAAAATAAGATTAATGCTTATGAAGAAATATAAAATCTCATCCCTTCCCCAATATCGCGCCACACCCCTACCCCTTAATTCCCTGGTTGAACTTGATGGACATATGTCTTTTTTCGACCGTACTAACTATGTAACTATGTAACTATGATGAGGGATGGCAGAAGGAGACACAAAAGCGGGGTACAAATAGAAAAAGGGGAGATTTAAGATCTTCTCCCACCCTGGTTGAGGTGCCAAAGGAAGGCAAAACTAACACCCCTCTGATTGGCCTTTCCAATCGATTCTGACCCCTCAAGGACATCTCTTCCTCTTCTTCGGAAGAAGAGACGGAGGTACTGAAGGTGACTGTGGAGCTTCCAGGGGGCGCAGAGTCTTCTCCTGGGGAGGTTATGTCCTCGGGGGAAAGGACTAACCTAGAGTCCGGAGACGAGGAAAGTAAAAATGTGTTTGGTGTGATGGATACTTCAGTATCTCTTAAGAGGGTGAAGAGTTCTTCTGATGTGGAGGGTGAGAAGGGAAGAAGAAAAAAGAAAGCTGTTTAACTTTATCACCCTCGATGGCGGCACCCTCTCCATTGATGCTGGCGTCCATTAATGTCGCCAGCGTTAAGTCAGATATAGCTCGATTTGCGGCCTTTGTTTTTTTTTTTTTTAGCTGTATGAATGCCGACAATTTATTTTTGCAGGTGACCAGGTTAACAGATATGTCATCTATATTTCAAGCCTGAAGGGAGTGGAGGCATGGGCCCTCCTACAGATCTCTTGCGGCAGAGCCATATAGCGGAGTGGCGGTCCTTTTTACTGCAACAGTAGAATGCCGACGGGTTATCGAGATAGAAATGGGGAGGTGTCTGATTTTAGATGTCTTCATGAAGGGACAAGAACTTCGCCTTATTAACATCTACAGCCCACAGTCAAAGTAGGACCGGAAGTGTCTCTTTATGCGCAGGGGACTTTGCGGGGACTTTAATGATGTCATGAGGCCCCAAAACAGTGGAGGTACCAGAGACAAGCTGACTTATGATAGCGTTGCCCTTAATAAGCGTAGCGAGTGAGGCTTGCCTGGTGGATGTCCACATCCGGCACACCCCAGGCCAAGCAGGATTCACCTATCATAGCGGTAGTTGTAGATCCAGAATAGACAGGTTTTATTTAAAGGAGGAACCCGTCTCTTCAGCAGTGTCTGTTGTTGAGGTGGAGTTCTCCGACCACTGTTTAATTTTGTTTTTTCTGAATGGGCAGAGGCTATTGGAAGCTCAATTCGTCTCTCTTGGAAGAAGTGGAGATAAGACTGTCTTTTGAGGATTTTCTTCAGAGCCAGGTACCATTGCTGGGCCTTTGTAGCAGTAAGTCAGAGTGGTGGGAGATCTTCAAAAAAAAGGGTTGCAAGATTCTTCCGCCAGCTCTCTGGCCACAAAAGCCTAAACAGGTACCGCTTGTACCAGGGCCTGAGGAAGAAACTTGAACACCTTGTCTCGACTGGAGGTAGCCAAGAGGATATCTCCAGAGTGAAGTCCTTGCTGATGAAGTGCCAGTACAACAGACACCCATCTTTGGTTTTTGAGAGGGATTACAGGAAGTACCGCTCGCCCGACACTTACAGAAACTGCAAAATGTCAGTGAATATTAAAGTAGTCTCAGGACTGATAGATAGTACAGGATCCTTGAAAAGGTCCAGATCAGGGATCCTGAAGGTCGTCAGATCCTTTTACTCGCACCTCTTGGGAAGGAAGGATGTAGATGAAGCCATCCCTGAACCAGGAGTAGATCCCTCTCTAGATGTTTTGAGTGCTGTGCTCAGTGTCCGAGAGGCTATGGGCCAGGGTAGGGCTGACCACTGGAAGGGGTACTTGCTGTCCTTGGATCAGGCAAAAGCATTTGATCTGTTCTTCTGAGATATGGCCTACCAAGAGTGGCTTAACACCTTGTATGCAGGGGCAGAGAGTTTCCCACTTGTGAATGGTTGGATTGGCCACTCTTGAGGTTGTGTCTGGTGTCCGTCAGGGTTGTCCTTTGAGCCCGTTGCTGTACGTGTTTGCAATTGATCCTTTCCTTAGGAGGTTTGATTGTGGACCATTGGCGGGGGTGAGAATGGACCTGGCGGTGCCAAATTCAGCTCTGAGGGTGGTAGCGTATGCTGATGATGTCACCGTGTTTGTCTTCTCACAAGAGGAGGGCCGATGGGTGATGTCAGAGGTGGATCGCTACTCAGAGGCATCCGGGTCCAAGATCAACCGGGATAAGTGTGAGAGTCTCTGGTTGGGAGGGATAAATCCTGGTATTGATCTCCTTGACGCCCTTCCAGAGCTCCAGGAATCTGCAAAAGTCCTCTGCATCAAATTTGCCTGCTGTCCCAAACAAAACTGGGACAGCAGGCTTAAGATCGCCGCTCAGAAGGTGGATCAGTGGAAGGGTTGGTCTTTGACCCTCAGGGACAGGCTTAGCCTGATCAAAACATTCCTGCACCCTTTGCTGATATATCTGGGCAGTGTATGCATGTTGTCAGAGCCTCTCTGGACCCGGGTCTACAGTGTGTTCATCCAAATATTATGGGGGAATAGACTGAACCTAGTGAAGAGGGAGGTTACTTACCCTATGAGGAGACTAGGGGGGTTGTGTACGGTCAAACCCCTAGTATTCTTAGTGAATACCTTTCTTAAGACCAATATTGCAAACCTCCGGAAAAAGAGGGCTCCTCTGTGGATATCCTCCTGTAGGGGATGGATTTGGCCTTTCTACCAGGAATGGGAGACAGGAGGGCAAGTGAAGGATCTTCGCACACCACATGGGCATCTCCCGGCTTATGCTACCCTGGATCTGAAGGTTATTCATCAGTGGGGTATGGGGATGTGGGAGATTAGGACTGTCGAGGAAATTCCTTGACAAGAGGGTCCTGTCTTCTCATTTCCAGAGGCCATTGGCGCTCAAGGATTGCCCAAGTCGGAATCTGGAGGTCGGTTTAGGGCTTTTGAATTCTATCAGGATCCCCTTGAAGTTTTGGGACTTGACTTGGCGCTGCTTCCATGGGAAACTGTGTGTGAGGGACAATCTGAAGTGCAGGAGCTCTGAGGACCGGGAATGTCCCTGTGAAGAGTGTGGAGGCATGCTGGAAAGCATGGAGCGTTTTCTGCTTCATTGTCCCTTTAACACAGAGGTGTTAAAGGGTGGGCGCTTCCATTGGTCGGCCTAGGCTGGCCAGTCTTAACTATGCGGAAAGGGCCTATGGGGCATTCAGAAACCTTGGAGGCTGGGACCGATGCACTTTATTCCTAGTTAGCTCAGTGGTCAGGTACTACACATGGAACGCACGGTGTTTAGTGTGGACACAGCGTAAAATCCTCCCTGTGGGTGAGGTGGTTAGGAACATACTGGGTGACCTGGTGAAGGTGCATTCTCTGGAGTACGAGAGGCTGGGTGCTGGCAGGGCTTCCCGTCTGTGGAGGGGCTCTGCCTTTAAAGTGCCTTAGCCTGTTGTCTCCTTCCCTGGTGGTGGGCTGATGCTGAAACATTAGTCTTTTTGTTTTGTGCGGTAGGTATTTGGTAATATAGGGCTTGCAGGCGCTGAACTTGGGCTTTGTGTGTCTGGAAGGCCTCATCGTTGTTTGGTTTGTATAGTTTGTACTATTTTTGTTTGTGTATATATATATGAATGTTTATATATTAATGTTTGTTTATATTAACATATCATTTTTTTTTCTAGGGATTGGTTTATCACATTGTGTTGGGGTTTAGTTTAGGTTGGGTGGTGGGAAAAAGGGGAGAGGGGAGTTTCTATGGGACCCTATATATACAAAAAATCCTGGACTGGTTCATGGACATCTGTTATCATGTACTGGGGCATGGGATGCGGGACCAGCTAAGGGCCAAAAAATTAAATTAATAAATAAATTGTATTTTCCGTTTGTGTTGTTTGTGACAAATTAATTATTTAAATGCAACCAGGCCAGGGGTTTTTAGTTTAATTATTAGTATTAAGGATATAATTATTATTTATTATTATTATTATTAGGTAGTGTTTAGTAGTTAACATTTGTGGGGTTGTTTTCATAGTGGTGTGTTTGGTGAGAATGTGGCTGGACCAGGAAATACTTTGATGGACATTTAAGGACTTATATGGACTCATTACTCGTATATATTGTATGTATTATTGTTATGATATCGTTTATAATTATTGTAATGTTTTATATTTTTTTAATTAAATATCTACAGGATATAACTCAAGATCAGTACAGGATAAGTAGTATAATGTATGTACACAGTGACTCCACCAGCAGAATAGTGAGTACAGCTCTGGAGTATAATACAGGATATAACTCAAGATCAGTACAGGATAAGTAATGTAATGTATGTACAGTGACCCCACCAGCAGAATAGTGAGTGCAGCACTGAAGTACAATAATAAATATTATCTATATAAAAAGTGAATTAACTTTTTTTTATATAGATTTAAGTTTAAGTATGCTTTAAGTATACATATACATATTTCCCATATATTTTGTACAGAACATATTGTGTGTGTGTCAATTGGTCCCCAACAAATGGCAGCCGAGAGGAGAGTTAGGTAATCACAAAAGCCCTTTTATAAATAAATCACATGTACATCAGGAGACACGTCACTTCCACTAGTAGCTACAGACACATAATACACATATACATTTCTGGTTTTGGCAATTTACCCTGATCCAAGGCCCTTAGTTCACGTTCCAAACTATGCAATAAAGATTACTATGTACATTGACAAACATAAACATTACAAGACAAAATAAAGGAACCTCTTCCCTGTGAGATTTTATTATATATATATATACACACATTTATATATGTATAAATAGTAATATGTGTATATATATACATATATATATGTATATATATAAATAAATATAAGTGTATATATATATATATATGTGTATGTATATAAATACATATATATACACACACACGTACATACACACATATTATATGTGTGTATATATATATATATATATATATATATATAATGCAGATTCTTGCATCTCATCTATGTCCTTCAGGCACAGTGGATCATTGCGGATTTTCTTTTGGCACTGTCATCCCATATTCAGGGGATTGTAAAAATTGCCATTAAAGGGTACCTCTCATCAAATAAACTTTTGATATATTTAAGATTAATGAATGTTGAATAACTTTCCAATAGCATGTTAATGAAAAATATGCTTCTTTCTATTGTATTTTTCCCAATCAGTCCTGTCAGCAAGCATTTCTGACTCATGCTGGAGTCCTAAACACTCAGAGCTGCCAGCCTGCTTTGTTCACAGCCAAACAGGCTGTGAACAAAGCAGGCTGGCAGCTCTGAGTGTTCTCCTTTGTGAACAAAGCAGACTGGCAGCTCGTAGTGTTTAGGACTCCAGCATGAGTCTGAAATGCTTGCTGCCAGGACTGGTAGGGAGACCCCTAGTGGTCATTTCTTCAAAGTGGAAAATTAAATAGAAAGAAGCATATTTTTTAATAACATGCAATTGTAAAGTTATTCTGCACACATTAATCTATAATATATCAAAAGTTTTTTTGATGAGAGGTACCCTTTAATAATAAAGAACTATATACGCACATATAAAGGGCAACTCTGATATTTACATCAGTGGTGCGGTAAATTCTCCTTAAATTAAGAGGAAATAAATATTTTTGTTCTACATATACTTTTATATTTTCTATGTGCCTTCCATCATGCCTCAGGATGGAGCACTGATTAAGTGTTCTCCTGTGCTCATTGTTGCCCCCTAGGGACAAATGCTGCCAAGAGAAGTAAAGGAAAGGAAGTGACAACTGCCCCAAGCAGGTTGTCACTTTTCCACTAAGGTGAGTATCTTTCTTGCAGCACCACTACTTACTGTAATACTTCCCCCCGCAAGCGCATGTATATAAATACTATAATACTGCCCCCCTGTGGTCAAAAGTAAAATGTCAATATAGATTTTCCCATTCCTTATGGACAAGTATATAATGACTTTAATACTGAACCTAATGGTTCTAAATGGGGAGACGGATTTGTACATTAATCCACGTTTTTCTCCCTCTCCCCTTTATATCAGTTAAAATCTCCTTAATAAGGCAAAAAGTGATAGAAAAGAGCCTGGAATGAGACAGACTGCATATAAAGCATCATGATTGTTAGGGCACTGAATCCCTAGGCCACTGTTTCTTAACCAGCGTGCCTCCAGCTGTTGCAAAACTTCAATCTCTAGCATGCCCGGACAACCGAAGGCTATACGGGCATGCTGGGAGTTGTAGTTTTGCAAGAGCTGGAGGCACAATGGTTGGGAAACACTGCCTTAGCCATGGGACTTTCAGACATAACATAGTTGTCATACTAAAAGAAGGAAAAAAGTGGCCTGGCAGCAGTCATACCTTGTCATTACAATCTCATCCTGCATTATTAATCAGATTTTTCTAACCTGCATTATTAATCAGATTTTTCTAAAAAATAAATTTGGGTGGAGAGACCCTAAGGCAGTGCATGCTAGAACATTCTTCATAATTTTCTATCATAACCATGACAGAACCCTTTCTACTCATCTCACGATCTCCTTGCTGCTTCCACAGACTCAACACCTGGATTATCTTTGCTGCCGCCTTGCACACATATAAACATTAATACATAACTTTTGTTCTAAAAACATGAAATACGAGGGGAGTGTCACTAAAACGAGGAATGGGGGGAAAAGCATTAAGAAAAAAAGAGAGTGTCCCAGATACGGGCTCTTCCCAGGTTATCGGATAATATTCAGATAATGCACTTCTGGGTATAGTGAGTTGATGAGGAGGGCTAGCAGCGTGTTCCCGTCCTGAAGACAGTGGCCTGGGTACCGGATGAACTGAACAGCCTGCGAGATCTGCTCCTGGAAATCCACATACTGTTTACTTGAGGTTAAGGACTCCACGGCACTTAATGCCTGTAAGATAGAAATACATAATACATGCTAGTTACTAACTGGCTGTGTATAATATTAACAAAGTGTGAAATTTAATTGATCTGGCATTAAGTGGAATTTAAAATTCTAAAGCTGCATTTACAATGTTGCTGGTCGGTATTGGAAACAGTCAGGAAGCTTGTTGTCAGACATGCTCCTTAAAGGGGTATTCCAGGAATTATTTTTATTTGACTATGCTACAGGGGCTGTAAAGTTAGTGGAGTTCATAATATAGTGTCTGTACCAGTGTGTGACGGGTTTCTCACAATTCTTATGTGATTTGCACCCCAATATTTATTTTTAACAGCACACAAAATGACTGTTGTCTCAGATTTTTCCCAGGTTGCAATGCGGCAGAGACCTGACTCACTAGTCAGCTGATGACAGGGAGCATGTCTGCTTCCATGGGTGGAGGGATCGCTTGGTGGGAGAGAGATCCATCTGCAACTAATGCAACAGCTGTAGGCACCCTGATTGAAAACCACAGGTCTTTTGAATGGATGCAGCTCATTTATGTTTCAATAGGTGGGGTGGCTGATGTGTGGGAGATAGGAAAAAGGAGATTTTTTATGCTTACCGTAAAATCTCTTTCTCGGAGGATCCATTGGGGGACACAGACCATGGGTATATGCTGCTGTCACTAGACGGCTTGACACTATGGTAACAAAAAAGTGGGCCCCTCCCAGCAGGGTATACCCGCCTACAGGCACCTTAGCTAATCCGTTTTAGTCCAAGAGCAGTAGGAGAGGACCGACAGGTCAGAAAAAAAAGGTGTGCAAAGACGACCATGTGGCCGCTTTACAAACTTGCGAAGCCGAAGCCTTGTTGCGGAGAGCCCAGGATGCCCCGACAGAATGAGTGGAATGAACAGAAACCCTGAAGGATGGAGTCTTCCTATTGCAGCGGTAAGCTTCCGAAATAGTAGATCGGATCCACCGAGAAATGGTGTCCTTTGAAGCAGGTTGTCCTTTACGGCGACATTCCGTAAGAACAAAAAAGGAGTCACGCTGTCGAAAAGAAGAAGTGACTGAGAGGTAGGTCCGAACAGCCCTCACCACATCCAGTTTGTGGAGCAAACGTTCTGTGGGATGAGATGGAGCCGGACAAAAGGACGGGAGGACGATGACCTCATTGAGATTAAAACCAGAAACAACCTTAGGGAAAAAGGATGGAACCGGACGAAAAACTACTTTTTCCTTGTGGCTGCAAGCTCTGAAACTCTCCTGATAGAGGTAATTGCAATAAGGAATGCCACCTTCCAGGAAAGGAGATGAAGAGAAACCTCCCCGAGAGGTTTGAAGGGAGCACCCTGCAGGGCACCAAGAACTAAGTTCAAGTCCCAAGGGGGTGTAGGGGATCTGTAAGGAGGGGCCGCGTGGGCCACTTCCTGAAGGAAGGTCTGGATATGGGGATCGTTGAAAGAGAATGGAAAGGGGCGAGAGCTGACCCTTAAGGGAGCTGAGAGCTAATTGTTGTTCTAGCCCCGACTGCAAAAAGGATAGAAGTCAAGGGAGAGAGAAAGTAACTGGAGAAAACGAGTGAGATTCACACCAATGAAAATAAGACCGCCAAGGACAATGGTAAATCTTCGCAGAAGAGGGCTTGCGCGCCCTGATCATAGTGCAAGTCACTTGGGAAGAGAAACCTCGAGCCCTCAGAACCCTCTCAACCGCCACGCCGTCAAATTGGGGTGCAAAGGGGATGTTGAGAGAGAAGGTATGGACGAAGAGGGAGGCGCAGTGGTACGTCGTTCAGTAGACTGACCACGTTGGCGTACCACGCCTTCCTGGGCCAGTCCGGAGCCACGAGACCGGCGGGAACACCCTCTGCTTTGAGCTTCCTCAGTATACTGGGAAGGAGAGGAAGGAAAAGATAGGGTAGGGCAAAATCAGACCAAGGGATCACCAGGGCATCCATGTCCAGAGCCAAGGGATCCTGGGACTTCGCCACATAGTGAGGAACCTTCTGGTTGTGGCGGGACGCGAATAAGTCCACATCCGGAGTGCCCCAGAGGTTGCAGATCTCTGCAAACACCTCCGGATGAAGAGACCACTCGCCGGGGTCGGCTGAGGATCGACTGAGAAAGTCAGCTTTCCAGTTGTTCACTCCCGGAATGTGAATTGCTGAGATGGCCAGAACTCTGACCTCCGCCCAGAGAAGAATCTTGGACACCTCGGCCATCGCCGCCGAGCTGCGACTGCCGCCCTGGCGATTGATATACACCACAGCAGTGGAGTTGTCGGACTGGACACGAACAGGATGGTCCCGAAGAAGGATCTCCCAATGGCACAGGCAAAGATAGATTGCCCTCAGTTCCAATATGTTGATGGGGAGAAGGGCTTCTCGGAGGGACCAAAGGCCCTGGATTGTCCGGTCCCTGAAAACACCTCCCCTGCCCAAAAGACTGGCATCAGTCATGATGACTTGCCAATGGAGGGGCAGAAAGGAAATCCCCTGTAAAAGCAGGGGGGAACAAAGCCACCACAGAACGGACTGGCGAGACCTCTGAGGAAGAATGATCCTGCGATCGAGAGATAACGGAGATCTGTCCCACCAGGATAGAAGCGCAAGTTGAAGAGGACGGTAATGAAACTGGGCAAATGGAACGGCCTCCATGGCCACCACCTACCGACCCAGGACCTCCATGCAAAAGCGAATGGAAACTGGAACAGGGTTCTGGAGCATCCGAACTCCTGACAAAAGAGTCAGCCGCTTGTCTGGCGGAAGCCGAATCTGGGCGGACGCCGTGTCGAACTGGAGTCCCAGTAAAATTAGAGACTGGGTGGGAGAGAGGTTGGACTTGTCCTGATTGACCCTCCAGCCGAAATGAGACAAGGCCTGAATGGCGAGACGGAGACTCTCCAGATTCTGGGTCCAGATTGGAGCCTTGATCAGGAGTACATCCAGGTATGGAATCACCGACACACCCCTCGACCGTAAGAGGACGATCACAGGTGATAGGACCTTGGTGAAGACCCTCGGAGCAGTGGCCAGACCGAAGGGAAGGGCCACAAACTGAAAATGGCCTTCTGGAACTGCAAAGTGGAGATACCGCTGATGTCCTGGAAAAATTGGAATGTGGAGGTAGGCATCCCGGATGTCCACTGAGGAAAGAAACTCTCCTTGATCCATGGATGCCACAACCGAACGGAGAGACTCCATGCAGAAATGGCGGAGGAGAAGATGTTGGTTGAGGCACTTCAGATCCAGGATCGGGCGAATGGAACCCCCTTTCTTGGGGACCACGAAGAGGTTGGAATAAAAACCCAGAAAACGCTCCTTGGGAGGAACAGGGACAATTACTCCCTAAATGAGAAGGGACCGGAGCGCGCCCCGAAAGGCCCTTGCCAGAGAGGGGGACCCGGGAACAAAAAAAGCGATCCCTTGGAAGAGAGGCAAACTCGATCCGGTATCCGTTGGATATAACATCCCTGCACGTGTGCAGACCAAACGTCCCGGAAGAGTAACAGACGACTTCCCACCCGAGAAAAATCAGCGGGTGGGGGCGTCACTTCAGGCAGAGGTAGGCTTGCGGGTTCCCGCTTTGGCCGCACAATCCGATTTCCAGGAGGGATGGATCTGGAAGGAGGGAGCCTTCTTGTCCCGCAAGGGCGCCTGTCTGGACCCCCTATTGGAACCAAATGCCTGAAAGGACCGAAAGGCAGTCAACTTTCGACGGGAAGTAGTACTGCGAGCCTTATTTTGAGGTAACAAGGAGATAAATTAATCTAGGAGCTTACCAAACAGTCGAGAACCGGTAAAAGGAAGCTCCGTCAGAGATTTCTTAGAAGCGGCTTCCGCATCCCAGGCCTTTAGCCACATGGATCGATGAAGAGCCACCAACCTGGTGGCTCTTCGTCGATCCATGTGGCTCGAGGCCTGGGCAAAGGCCGCACAATGTGCCGACTACATGGAAGCAGAACACAGAGTCTCCAGCCCTAGAGAGACACCCAGGCAGAAGCAAACACAGGAAGAAACGAAGAGCCTGCTGCTTCAAAGGCAAATTTTGCCAGAGTCTCTACCCTCTTGTCCGCCAGATCTTTGAAGGAAGCTGCATCTGTCAATGGCAGGGTAGTGCTTTTGGAGGAGAGGGCCACCTAGCAATAAGGTCCTTGGCGAAGGGAAATTGCGCTTGAACCTTCTTCTTGAAACCGCTTGTCAGGATGCTTCCAGGCAGACCCCAGCAAGGCTTCAAATTCAGCATGAGAGCTGAAAACTTTGGGTGCAGGTCGGGAATGGTGAAAGGAAACTTCTGGAGCTACGTCCAAAGTTCCTGGGTCATCTAGGTGAAAGGTGTTCCCTTATGGCCGAGATCAAGGTGTCCACCATGTCGGCCAAATCTGTTCGGTCCTCTGAGTCAGAACCAGAAGCCTCATCCTCCAGTTCTCCAGACAGCTGAGCTTGTACACGGGTCTGGAGAGCCAGAGCGGCAACCAGAAGAGCGTCCCTTAGAAGAGGGGAAGCTGGAGCAGAGGGGCGATACCTATGAGGTGAGCGGCTATGTCTGCTAGCAGACTCCGGAGATGAGTCAGAGGTAAACGCTGATTGGCAGAGAAGCGGGGCTAATTCGCGGGCCTGCACCTCATAGGATAAGATCCCCGCCGGCCGAAAGTGGGCGGAGCTAAGGCCGAGATGAAGCCTGCGGCCATTATGAATTATAGAGAACGGAAAAACGCCGCTGGCAGCGCGTGTACAAAGCATAAATGCAACCGAAGCGAGGAGCTAGCGCCAGCCCGCACTATGAGGGGAGAAGCTGTCGGCGGTGCGTAGCCACTGAAGATTTAATGAAGCTCCGTGCTCCCGTTGTAGAAGTTAGGTACCGGCGCCTGCATACAGGCAGCGCCGATAAGTAACTTCTACAACGGGTCCAGATATATAGGGCAGGGGTTCCCTCAGCAAAAATAAAGAGGAGTGGGCTCCAGAAAGGGGGTCTCCAGCAGTTGAAAATCCATGGAACCTGTAAAAAAGGGGGAGAAATTCTCACCTTAGTCTCAAGAACTTAACTAATGAAGTCTACAGTCAGCTTTAGTCACCTGCACCATGCCGGGCTGTAACAGCGAGACAAGCAGGGGTGGAGGGGACCCGGACCCATGAGGTACAACCCCAGGCGCTGACCGTTGGCAAGAAGGGGTTGACAGATGTCTGTGCCCCTTCTTCGCAAATGGGGAAACAGTGAACGCTATGTTCCTGAGTCCCCACCTGAAAACAAGGGAGAGAAAAATCTAACCATATGTCCCTATCTTAAAAAAATTAAAAAGAATTGACCGGGTCTGGAGAATACCAGACCAGCATATGCCTCCTATAGATACTAAGCTAAGCTGATTAGCTCAGGTGCCTGTAGGCGGGTATACCCTGCTGGGAGGGGCCGACTTTTTTGTTACCATAGTGTCAAGCCTCCTAGTGACAGCAGCATATACCCATGGTCTGTGTCCCCCAATGGAGCTGATAGAGAAATGGAATTATGGGATTTGTAAGCAAAAAAGAAAACTCAAACAGGAAATACCAGTTCACAAAAAGATAGCCACAGTATTATGGTAATCTCACAACATAGCCATTTAGCCCCAAGACAAGCACAGATCCTTCCTAAGCATGTCCATCACTGTCTGCCAGGTACATACTAAAATCCCCTTATGGTGTATAACCCCTTTAACTTACATAGAAACATAGAATGTCGGCAGATCAGAACCATTTGACCCATCTAGTCTGCCCAATATTATATGAAGGATAGCCTTATGCCTATCTATATCTTATATGAAGGATAGCCTTATGCCTATCCCTATCTTATATGATGAATAGCATTATACCTATCCAGTATCTTACATGAAGAATAGCATTATACCCATCTCTATCTTATACGAAGGATAGCCTTATACCTATCCCATATCTTATGTGAAGAATAGCATTATACCTATCTCTATCTTATATGAAGGATAGCCTTATGCCTATCTATATCTTATATGAAGGATAGCCTTATGCCTATCCCTATCTTATTTGAAGAATAGCCTTATACCTAACCCCTATCTTATATGAAGAATAGCATTATACCTATCTCTATCTTATATGAAGGATAGCCTTTTACCTATCCCTATCTTATATGAAGGATAGCCTTATGCCTATCCCTATCTTATATGAAGGATAGCCTTATGCCTATCCCTATCTTATATAAAGGATAGCCTTATACCTATCTTTATCTTATATGAAGGATAACCTTATCCCTATCCCTATCTTATATGAAGGATAGCATTATGCCTATCCCTATCTTATATGAAGGATAGCCTTATGCCTATCCCATGCATGCTTAAACTCCTTCACTGTATTTGTAGCTACCACTTCTGCAGGAAGGCTATTCTATGCATCCACTACTCTCTCAGTAAAGTAATACCTCCTGATATTACTGCAGGAACCTTTCCCCACTAATATAAAACTATGTTATCTTGTGGTAGGTTTTCTTCTTATAAATCTCCTCTCCTCCTTTAGGGTATGTTCACACTACGGAGTGTGAACGGAATCTCCGCTCACTGAATTCAGCGAACGGAGATTCAGACTGGCAGCTGGCGGCAGGACTTCCGCGCAAAGAATTAACATGTTCTTTCTTTGCGCGGAACAATTTCAGCGGCGGAATTGTCTGCCTCTGAAATTCCGCAGTGTGAACGGGTCTTGCAGAGACCCATTCACACGAATGTTAAGTTCACACCGCGGAATTCCACTTGCGGAATTCTGTAGTGTGAACATACCCTTACCGTGTTGATTCCCTTTATGTATATAAACGTTTCTTTCATATCCCCTCTGTCTCTTCTTTCTTCTATACATGTTAAGGTCCTTTAACTTTTCCTAGGTAAGTTTTATTCTGCAGTTCATGTAATAGTTTAGTATCTTCTCTGAACTCTTTCTAATGTATCTATATCCTTCTAGAGATACGGTCTCTAGTACTGTGCACAATACTCCAAGTGAGGTCTCACCAGTGTTCTGTACAACTGCATGAGCCATTCCCTCTCTACAGCTAATATCTCTCCTTATACATTCATGGGCACTTTCCTCTCTACTGCTAATACATCTCCCTATACACCCAAGGGCAATTCGCTCTCTACTGCTAATACATCTTTCTATACAACCCATGAGCGCTTCCCTCTACTGTTAATACCTCTCCCTAAACACCCATGAGCACTTCCCTCTACTGCTAATACCTCTCCCTATACACCCATTAGCACTTTCCTCTTTCTACTGCTAATACCTCTCACTATACACCCAAGAATTGTGCTAGGATTTCCTGCTGCTCTATCACATTGTCTGCCTACCTTTAAGTCTCGTGAAATAATGACCCCTAAATCCCTTTCCTCAAATACTGAGGTTAGGACTGTGTCACATTTTCTATATTCCGCCTGAGGGTTATTTACGCCCAAGGTGCACTATTTTGCACTTATCCACAGCAACTTAAATGCAGGAAAGAGGGACATGAAATTATTGGATAGTCCTTGGTGTGAAAAGGACTCTTACTAGAATTGAAATCTGTT
Source organism: Hyla sarda (assembly GCF_029499605.1). Lineage (NCBI taxonomy): Eukaryota > Metazoa > Chordata > Amphibia > Anura > Hylidae > Hyla > Hyla sarda. The sequence continues at coordinate 570,229,010 of NC_079189.1, read as the reverse complement.
AGAGCACATAATAGTGGGACACTTCAGGTCTAAAGTCTTCAGAATTATAAATGCAACCATAATGTATAATAAAGTCTGTATATGTCTGAGGTATATAACTTTATTTCATTAAGTTACCTGTTGAGCTTTTTGTGACAGATGAAGGCCAGACCCTGCCTTAAGGCGCACTTGATTTTCAGCAGGAATCTGGGCTAAAATAAAGGCTGCTAGACTGCGAGAGATAATCCGAAATCTAAAATAAACATAAAACATGATAATATGCATCAAACTACAGACCAACGCTACAAAACTACGGAGACCCAGAGAAGCTCATGATCTACCCTCCCATGATCTACTATCTCACATAATGGGATCACTTTTAAAAGGAAGTCATTCACTTTGTAGAAGAAAACCCACATTGTAGAAGTTTTCACGTAATGGGAAGGCAGCTGTTGATGTATATTCTCTGTAATACAATGGATTGTGTTTTGAGGAATATTTTCATCCCTCTGCTTTTCCACAGGTTGCAAAATGAGTTGTTTATTTGTTGTGTGAAGCAAGTGGTGGTCTTAGTGTTCTCTGTTAATCAGATGCATTTCGTCTTCTGCTTTAGCTCCCCTCTCACAGCACAGCATGCAATTTCACAAAAGAGAATAAGCTGCAGCTGCCTCCCCCTCCTCCCTCCCTTCTATGTACTGGATTTCTCTAGGTGGGACTAAGGTGGTTTCTTAACATTTACAGATATCTGGGGAGTTTCATCAAAACCTGTGCAGAGGAGAAGATGACTAGTGGCAATCACATCGCTTATTTTTCAGAGGCCATTTTGGCCTTTTAAAAATTAAAGAAGCAATCTCTTTGGTTGCTATGGGAAACTTCTCCTTTGCACAGTTTTTGATAAATCTCCCCCATCATCACTTTATCAAATAATATATAAAGTCCTCTTATAGAAGACCACTCTCTTATCAAGACCAGATTTCCTGTGACATATTTCCAATTTCATTATGCATACTGGCCATCGTCTAGCTTAAAACACGGAGCCTTACCTGGCTGAGAACGGAGACTTTCTTCCAAGGCCAATAGCCCCCAGGATCCCGGTCGACATTCTTTCCTCACTCAGAAGGCTTAGTCGAGTCTGGACTGAGAGCAGGATCCGCAGAACGTTCTCGGTTACTTCGGTGTCATTCTGTTCTACCTGAATCAGGGACAACTGCAGAGCTTTATGGAACCACAGGAAGAGTTTGGGTTCCTCATTCACAGAGCTAAAAACAAAATGAATAAAAAGAAAAAAATTATGTAGAATATAGGCTGGTAGGAGAAGCTAACCCATAAACACAGTACAGTGATCCCTCAACTTACAATGGCCTCAACATACAATAGTTTCAACATACAATGGTCTTTTCTGGACCATCGTAAGTTGAAACCAGACTCAACATACAATGCTATGGACAGTCCAGATCTGTGAAACGTGTCAATGGCTGGAAGATCTGACCAATCAGAATGGGCATTCACTGGTAAAACCCCTGTATTACTGAAGCTTATGCACTGACTGGTGTCTGGTAGCGCCCCCTACAGTACAGGAAGGTATTACATGTTCTGTACACTTTACCTGTACCAGGGTTATCTGCTCCTTTGGACACCAGGTAAAGGCGGCTCCATGTTACTTTACTCCATGTTACCGTACTGCGTGTACTGTACAGGACTCCGAAGAAGCTCCTGCCCTCTACATAGACCAGTGTTTCCCAAGCAGGGTGCCCCCAGATGTTGCAAAACTACAACTCCCAGCATGCCCGGACAGCCTTTGGTTCATGAAACTGTTACTTATACTTGCAGTGTGATCCGTCCATTTTATCATTGTCTAAGAGCTCATTCACATCACGATTTGGTAATACGGCACCCATTCATTTGAATGAGGAGGACGGAGTCAACTAGTGACCCTGGTCTGCTAATTTTTGGACCATATCCGGTTTTGTTGCTGGACTGATAAGCGTGGTCTGTGATCCGCAGTCTGTTGAATATCTAACAGCTATCTGTATGTTCGGCTTGATAGAGCATGTATATGTTACGAATGGGAGGATGGCCGGGCAGTTGATGTCCAATCCTTCTCTCCCCTAACCTCATCTGTTATTGACAGCAGTTGGACAGGTGTGATGTTTTGGGGATGGGGACTGCACAACTTTGGATCCCTTCTGCTTTAATCATCAAACAAAGAGAAAGCAAGAAAGAAGGTCCAATCCCCCCTACAGTTCATCCACAGACTGCCGCAGAACGCTGGTTATATTGTTTGAGGATATTACCTTGGCTGCACCTGCTCAATCCACTTGGAGATTTTGACCAGCATCCGCAGCTCATTGGCGAGGGTCTGTTCTCGGTTCAGACATTGCAGCACATACACGTGAAGCGTCAGGTAACTGCCAAGGGTAAGGCATTCCTGGAGAAACTCCTCAGTAGTAAGTTCTGGCACCTGCAAGGATGCCAGGATAGGTCCCCAGCCTGGGTTCTGAGTGTGCAAAGACTCTGGACAGAATAAGAAAAGAGATAGAATTATATGCACCAACTGCATGCATTCAGTGTGTGAAGATCAGGAGATTCAGAAGGGCTGACCTATTGTGTATCTACATCTTATATACAGATACACTTGACATAAAATATGTAAAAAAAAAAAGCCTGTCACAGTGCACTGTGTATAGATGACAGATTGTGAACAAGTAGCTAGATTCCAGCTCTGAAATCTGCAGAACTGTAAATGCAGCCATTACAAGAATATATATTGCAATGCTAACAGACATATGTGGTAGCCCACATCCTATAGAGTAGAGAATCTCACATAGTAAGCTTTCTCATAACCAACACAGTTCCTGAAAGAGAAGTTGGTGGAGTATTAAAAGAGCACAATGGGGTGCAAGTAAGAGCAGCAGTAATACAGTATCTACGAGAGGGGCCGTATCTAATGACAGACTCATTTTTAGACAGTCACCGCCACAATGGGTTGCATGCATACAAGATCAGGCTTTATGCAATGACCTAGACAGATGTAAGCCAAGTGTCATATATCACCTCTTGACAGTGGACAGTTCACAGCAGCTACAAGTCATGCCCAAAAAGAAAAGAGAACAATGTGACTGCATGAACAAATAATGCTATAGAGGTATTGTATGGCAGGACTGGAGGAGCTTACCATCCTTGAAGTATGTCAGTATACAAGCTTCAGTCGTCTCTGCCATATGCTTTATAGATGCCAAGCTCTGACAGGCTGCTGTTAGGAGGGGCATGACTAACATGCCTTGCACTTTGCTATCAATCCACTTCAGCAGGGCCCCGCGCAGGGACTCAGCGGTGGTCACACTCGCGTTGTTCATGACCATTAAAAGCTCCATGAACAAACTGCTCAAAGCCATGTGACGCTTCTGGACCTCCAGATCTGGAAAACAGCAAGGCAAGAAGTGATAACATATTTTAGTAGAAGTAAGGTACTCCACTAGCAGAATAGTGAGTGCAGCTCTGGAGTATAATATAGGATATAACTCAGGATCAGTACAGGATAAGTAATGTAATGTATGTACACAGTGACCCCACCAGCAGAATATTGAGTGCAGCTCTTGAGTATAATACAGGATATAACTCAGGATCAGTACAGGATAAGTAATATAATGTTTGTACACAGTGACTCCACCAGCAGAATAGTGAGTACAGATCTGGAGTATAATACAGGATATAACTCAGGATCAGTACAGGATAAGTAATGTAATGTATATACACAGTGACCCCACCAGCAGAATAGTGAGTACAGCTCTGGAGTATAATACAGGATATAACTCAGGATCAGTACAGGATAAGTAATGTAATGTACACAGTGACCTCACCAGCAGAATAGTGAGTACAGCTCTGGAGTATAATACAGGATATAACTCAGGATCAGTTCAGGATAAGTAATGTAATGTCTGTACACAGTGACCTCACCAGCAGAATAGTGAGCACAGCTCTGGAGTATAATACAGGATATAACTCAGGGTCAGTACAGGATAAGTAATGTAATGTATAGACACGTGACCCCACCAGCAGAATAGTGAGTACAGCTCTGGAGTATAATACAGGATATAACTCAGGGTCAGTACAGGATAAGTAATGTAATGTATGTACACAGTGATCTCACCAGCAGAATAGTGAGTACAGCTCTGGAGTGCTGACCAATTAGTTGCGGGTGTGGTCGTGCTTCAGCTGTGCTGTGTGTCTGCTGTGTCTCCTGAGCTCCAGGGATTTCCACCTGTTCCACCTGGGGCCTGCTTCCTCCTCCCCAGGGAGGGAGTGGGTTTCCAGGCATGAGTGAGGGAGGCGAGGCCCAGGCTTCTGCTCCTCGGAATAGGCCGCAGGGGAGCAGTAGAAGCCAGCAAGCGGCCGGAACATCGGAGGATTTGGGGGTGAGGCGTTCCACCAGGAGTCGCAGCAATGCTGCTCCAACTCCCCCCACAGAGGTGAGGAGCTCCAAGGCTGGATCCACCTCGGGAAAGCTGGGTGTTTCCAGCAGAAAGCTGGGTTCATCAGGAAGGAGGCAGAGTACTCACGGAGGTGAAGCCGACCTCAGTGAGGAAGGCTGGGGAGTGCTGAGGACCCGGGAGTCTATTTCCACCTATATGTCCCGGGTAAAAAGTCACCTCCGTGAGTATGAAGACGCCTGTAAGGCCATCAGGAGGCTCGGAGAGGGACTTCGCTGTGCCCGTGCCAGAGCCAAGGTATCTCCTAAGAGGAAAAAGGCAGAGATCCAGGCAGAGATAAAAAGACTTATGGCTGAAATACAAGCTTTGGAGGAGAGGAGAGCAGAATTACTGGCGAAGAGTGGTCCATTTAAAGAAAAATTGGAAAATGGAGAAAGATTCAAGGTAATGGAGGAAAAGGAAAATAAAAGGTTGATGGGGCTGCAACCTGAGAGCCAGGTGGATGATGCGGAGGAGATGGAGGAAGAACAACAGCCAGATCCACCTGGTGGCCTGCGGCAACAGCAGCAGGCCCCGTACAGTGGGCCCCCTGCACAGCAGCCAGCAGTATCACCTGCCGACTCAGGGGAGGACAGTGACAGCAGCTACCAGGGAGGGGCGCTAATGGCCCAGATACGTATGCTGGAATCCCCAGTGTGTCCTCAGAACCTGGTGTTTGGAGATGAGCTCCCAAATGAGGCACCTGGAGGTAAGAAGAAAAAGAAGACCAAGCCAAAGCAGCAAGAAGTGGTGAGTTACATCTACACCCCCCTCCCTGTAAACCCTGAGTCGGCCGCAGGGTCAGCTCATTGTGCAAGCCCCGTTACCCAGCCCAGCCCGTGTTCTGTGGTGGACTCGGTGCAAAGGTGCGGGGAGAGTACAGATACTAAAAGGGCGCAGAGCTCCATGCCTGTTTGCAGTAGCAGGGATGGAGCAGAGAAGGCATCGGCCGCAAGGCCGTACAGTGAGGGCGGCCCAGCGGTGGGCATAGAGGCAGACTCCGGTGCTGTAGTTCGCTCCCCTGTGGGAGAGGGGGGTGACTCAGTGCCGGAGGTAGTCGTGGTGGCTAAGGGAAAAATAGATTCTCCCAAAAGGAGAAAAAAACTTTTGTTTTGCATTGGCGCCGCTGATCCAGATCAGCGGCGCCCAGGAGCTGGACATTCTAGTACGGATGAGGCGGAGGGTACCGGTAAAAACAGGGCTGGGGCCGCTAATAAACAGGCTAGGCAGGCTTCCCGGTCCTTGTATAAGGGACCGGTGACCTGTCCTGTGGTGATGGCTCCAGCCCTGGTACCCAGTGATGCTGACAGTACAAAATCTGCACCAGAACGCACCGGTCCAGCCAGTATGAATGTGGAGGTTAATGTTGGAGTGACTGAGGGTGTGAAAGAGGGGAATAATTCATCTGTTACTAAAAATCTGTCTGGGGCTTTGAATAGTGGTTTGGGCTGTAGCACGGGTGGAGGTATGGGGGGCACATCAGCTAAAATAGGGGTCAATGGTTTGGGTATGGATTATGTGGAGGAGGGTGGTGAAGGGGCACAGATTAGTGGTGGGAATGTAGGGCCTGGTCCAGTTGCACCCCCAGCGGTGGCAGCACCCATCCGCAGCTACGCGAATGTCACCGCTGGGTTAAGGGGGGCAGCTTCCTCGTCCTCTGGCTCTGGGGAGAACAGTTTGCAGCAGCGTCTCCTGGGGGCCTTAAGGAGAGGGGAGAGATCGATCAATGTAGAGGGTAGGGAGGTTGATCTATCCTTCTGGATAGAGAGACATGGTCTTTCAGCCTTCCGAGAGGAAAGAGGGGGGGATAATGTGTGGTCCCTCCCTACAGCCGGGCCAGGTGGTCTCCGTAGGAATGTGGTCCGGCTGAGGTGGAGAGGCAGTGATACATGTCCTCCAAGATCTAAAGTTGTTGAGCTTCTGCTGAAGTTGGGCTTTAAGGCAGCTGACATCTATGCCTTGATACATCCTTATGGTACCCCTGAGTTCGATATCAGCTTTGTTCGGCCGGAGGGGCTTGAGCTCTTCTGGTCGAATTATGAGTTGGTAAAGAATGAGCCCGGCTGGCGAGACTTTGCCATTCAGGCAGTGTCTCGCCAAAATAATGTCAAGAAGGTGACCGTTTTAACCCGTAATGAATCGCTTTCTTGTATTGACATCATGACGTGGCTAGGTCGGTATGGTGAGGTGGTGGAGGTCCCAAAAAAGAACAGGGATGAATATGGCATCTGGTCAGGGGCCTGGACGTTTATGGTCAAGCTTAGGCGTTCAGGAAACACCGTTACCCATATACCATCTGCGACCTTCCTCGGAAGGGATCGTATCCAGATCTTCTACCAGGGTCAGCCGAAGCTCTGTCACAGATGTGGTGACCCCACACATTTTAGTGCCAATTGCACTGTGCAGAAGTGCACTCTGTGTGGGGAAATAGGCCATCTCGCTACATCTTGTGCAGAGATTAGGTGTCACCTGTGTGGTGACTTAGGTCACCCATTCAGTCGCTGCCCTCGTTCCTTTGTCAACGCGGTTGTTGCCCCGGTGGGAGTAAGCCGTGAGGTGGATTCTGCTGGGGGGATGGCTGTCGGGGATGAAGGGGTGCAGGGGCCAGGGAAGAAAAGTAAGCAGAAGACGCCTGCCCAACTGAGGCGTCTCGAGAAGCGTCAAAGGGACAGGGAGATTCAGGACTCACAGGAGCATCAACCAACTGGGGTGACTCCTGATCCTGTCCCTGCGGCCAGTCTTACTGCTGAGGCCCTGGGGGATAGTGAACTGGATGAGGAGACTGGAAGGATCCACAAAGAGGGGGATGCCGTCTCCTCACTGTCCTCCCATGGTGGGAGCGCGGATGAGGACAGTGGGGGATGGGCAGAAACAAAGCGGGGTACTCGGAAGAATAAGAAAAGGAGAGATGTAAGATCTTCTCCCACCTGCCAGATGCCAAAGGAAGGTACAACTGATCTCCCTCTGATTGGTCTCTCCAACCGGTTCCGAGCCCTCCGCGACATTTCCTTTTCGGAGGAGGGGGTGGCTGGGGGTGAGGTTCCGGATGTTGCGGTGGGGCTCACAGGAGATGCTGAGTCCTCTCTCCCTGGGGAATCTATGTCTTCAGGGGGGGAGACAGGCCCAGAGTCAGGGGACGAGGAAAATGTATATAAAGGGAATATGGACACATCTATTTCACTTAAAAGGGGTAAACCATCATCTGATGAGGAGGGTGGTGGGGTGGATGGGAAGGATGGTGGGAAAAAGAAAGCTGTCTAACTCAATCACCCTTGATGGCGGCACCCTCTCCGTTGACCCTGGCATCCATTAATGTTGCCAGCATAAAGTCAGATACGGCTCGATTTGCGGCCTATGATTTTTTTGCCCATATTAATGCTGATATTTTATTTTTGCAGGAGACCAGGCTAACAGATATGTCATCTATCTACAAGGCTAAAAGAGAGTGGAGGAATGGGCCCTCCTACTGGTCTCTTGGGGCCGAGCCGTATAGCGGAGTGGCGGTCCTTTTTACCGCAGCGGTAGAATGCCGACGGGTTATCGAGTTAGAAATGGGGAGGTGCCTGATCTTAGATGTCCTCATGAAGGGACAAGAACTTCGCCTTATTAACATCTACGGCCCACAGTCTAAGTGGGACCGGAAGTGTCTCTTTATGAGGATCAAGCCCTATCTTTTTACAAGTCGGCAGGTGGTCTTTGGAGGGGACTTTAATGCTGTCACGAGGCCCCAAGACAGGGGAGGTGCCAGAGACAAGCTGACTTATGATAGCGCCGCCCTTAATAGCATAGCAAGTGAGGCTCGCCTGGTGGATGTCCACATCCGGTACACCCCAGGCCACGCGGGATTCACCTATCATAGGGGTAGTTGTAGGTCTAGGATAGACAGGTTTTATTTAAAGGAGGAGGCCGTCTCTTCAGCAGTATCTGTTGTTGAGGTGGAGTTCTCCGATCACTGTTTAATTTTGTTTTCTCTGAATGTCGCAGAGACCCCCCGGATGGGCAGAGGCTATTGGAAGCTGAATTCGTCTCTCTTGGAAGAAGCGGAGATAAGACAGTCCTTTGAGGATTTTCTTCAGAGCCAGGTACCATTGCTGGGCCTTTGTAGCAGTAAGTCAGAGTGGTGGGAGATCTTCAAGGAAAGGGTTGCGAGATTCTTCCGCCAGCTCTCGGGCCTCAGAAGCCTAAACAGGTACCGTTTGTACCAGGGCCTGAGGAAGAAACTTGAGAACCTTGTCTCGACTGGAGGTAGCCGAGAGGATATCTCCAGAGTGAAATCCTTGCTGATGAGGTGTCAGTACGATAGGCACGCATCTTTGGTTTTTGAGAGGGATTACGGGAAGTACCGCTCGCCTGACCCTTACAGAAACTGCAAGATGTCAGTGAATAGTAAAATAGTCTCAGGACTGATTGATAGTACGGGATCCTTGAAAAGGTCCAGATCAGGGATCTTGGAGGTCGTCAGATCCTTCTACTCGCACCTCTTGGGAAGGAAGGACCTAGATCGAGATAAGGTATCAGCTTTCTTGGCTGAAACCGTCCCTGAACCAGGAGTAGACCCCTCTCTTGACGTTTTGACAGAGATGTTCCGGGAAGAGGAAGTCAGGATGGCTATTGATGGGCTTGCCCTCAAGAAGTCACCCGGTCCGGATGGCTTAACATCTGAGTTCTATAAGACCTTTAAGGACACTTTGGTTCCCCTCTTGACTGCGGTTTTTAATGAGTGTCTATCCTCGGGCACTCTGCCAAAGTCAATGAGGAGGTCAGCGCTGATCATCCTGTCAAAGGGTAAAGACCCGTTCCACATTGAGAATTGGCGTCCCATAGCGCTTCTCAATGTGGACCGAAAGATTCTGGCAAAAGTGCTGTTTAACCGGCTGGTGGAGTTTGCACCCCGGCTCCTTTCGGGGGCTCAGAATTGCTCTGTTCCGGGCCGCAGTACATTTAGTGCTGTGCTCAGTGTCCGAGAGGCTGTGGAGCAGGGTAGGGCTGGCCACTGGAAGGGGTACTTGCTGTCCTTGGATCAGGCAAAAGCGTTTGATCGGGTTAACCATGAGTACCTCTGGTCTGTTCTTCTGAGATATGGCCTGCCGGGGGGGTTTGTGGAATGGCTTAAGATCTTGTACGCAGGGGCAGAGAGTTTCCCGCTTGTGAATGGTTGGATTGGCCGCTCTTTTGAGGTTGGGTCTGGCGTCCGTCAGGGTTGTCCTTTGAGCCCGTTGCTGTACGTGTTTGCAATTGATCCTTTCCTTAGGAGGATTGATTGTGGACCGTTGGCGGGGGTGAGAATGGACCTGGCGGTGCCGGATTTGGCTCTGAGGGCGGTAGCGTATGCTGATGATGTCACCGTGTTTGTCTCCTCACAAGAGGAAGGCCAATGGGTGATGTCAGAGGTGGACCGCTACTCGGAGGCATCCGGGTCCAAGATCAACCGGGATAAGTGCGAGAGTCTCTGGCTGGGAGGGGGAGATCCTAGTTTTGATCTCCCGGACGCCCTTCCAGGGCCCCAGGAATCTGCAAAAGTTCTCGGCATCGAATTTGGCCAAGGGGATTACCCCAAACAAAACTGGGACAGCAGGCTTAAGATCGCCGCTCAGAAGGTGGATCAGTGGAAGGGTTGGTCTTTGACCCTCCGGGAAAGGGTTAACCTGATCAAAACATTCCTGCTCCCTTTACTGATATACCTGGGCAGTGTATGCATGTTGCCAGAACCTCTTTGGACCCGGGTCTACAGTGTGTTCTTCCAGATGTTATGGGGGAACAGACTGAACCTAGTGAAGAGGGAGGTTACTTACCGTACGAGGAGACTAGGGGGGTTGTGTATGGTCAACCCTGTGGTGTTCCTAGTGAATACCTTTCTTAAGACCAATATAGCAAACCTCTGGTCAGAGAGGGCTCCTCCGTGGGTATCCTCCTGTAGGGGATGGTTTCAGCCTTTCTTCCAGGAATGGGAGACAGGAGGGCAAGTGAAGGATCTTCGCACACCACACGGGCATCTCCCGGCTTATGCTACCCCGGTTCTGAAGGTTATTCGTCGGTGGGGTCTGGGGATGTGGGAGATTAGGACTCTGTCGAGGAAATTTCTTGACAAGAGGGTCCTGTCTTCTCATTTCCAGAGGCCATTGGCGCTCAAGGACTGCCCAAGTCGGGATCTGGAGGTGGGTTTAGAGCTTTTGAATTCTATCAGGATCCCCTTGAAGTTTTGGGACTTGACTTGGCGCTGCTTCCATGGGAAACTGTGTGTGAGGGACAATCTGAAGTGCAGGAGCTCTGATGACCGGGGATGTCCCCGCGAAGAGTGTGGAGGCATGCTGGAAAGCATGGAGCATTTTCTGCTTCATTGTCCCTTTAACACAGAGGTTTACACCAGGGTGGGCGCTTCCATTGGTTGGCCTCGGCTGGCCAGTCTATCCTATGCGGAATGGGCCTATGGGGCATTCAGAAACCTTGGAGGCTGGGACCGGTGCACTTTATTCCTAGTCAGCTCAGTGGTTAGGTACTACACGTGGAACGCACGGTGTTTAGTGTCGACGCAGCGTAAAATCCTCCCTGTGGATGTGGTGGTTAGGAACATTCTCGGTGACCTGGTGAAGGTGCGTTCTCTGGAGTACGAGAGGCTGGGTGCTGGCAGGGCCTCTCGTCTATGGAGGGGCTCTGCCTTTAAAGTGCCTTAGCCTGTTGTCCCCCCCTGGTGGTGGGCTGATGCTGGCACATTAGTCTTTTTGTTTTGAGCAGTTGGTTTATGGTAATATAGGGCTTGCAGGCACTGAACTTGAGCTTTAGGGGTTTGTTGTTTGGCTTATAGTGTTATATGTATTTGTTATTGTATTTATTGTTGTAGTCTATTTGTATACTTATGTATTGTATATATTGTTAGTCTGTGTATATTTTATGTAATGTATATATTGTATATATTGTGTGATGCCACCTGGGGTTTGGGTTTAGTTTAGGTTGGGTGGTGGGTTAAAAAGGGTGGAGGGGGTTTGTATGGGACTTTTATATATACAGAAAATCCTGGACTGGTTCATGGACGTCTGGTAACATGTACTGGGGGCATGGGATGCGGGACCAGCTCAGGGCCAAAAAAAAAAAAAAAAAGTGGTGTTATTTTGTTTGTGTTGGGTTTTATTATTTTGTATATATTATTATTATTGTTGTTGTTGTTATTCTTTTTGGTATATTACTGGTATTGGGTTTTTGGTTTTGCAACTGGGCCAGGAAATTCACATTTAGTATTAGTGTATATAGTTTATTAGTATGGTATGGGTATTATGGGTATTATAGGAATCTGTCTTTTGTAAATATTGTATATATTTGTTTGTGTGCAGGAATGAGTGTGGGGTGGACCGGTGTTGTATTTTATGCTATTGTGTTGGTTTTATGATCATTATATTGAAATGTTCTGTCGGATATGATATGTTTATGTTTTGTAATTTTTTTATTGTTATGTTTGAAATTTTAATAAAAGATCTACAGGATATAACTCAGGGTCAGTACAGGATAAGTAATGTAATGTATAGACACGTGACCCCACCAGCAGAATAGTGAGTACAGCTCTGGAGTATAATACAGGATATAACTCAGGGTCAGTACAGGATAAGTAATGTAATGTATAGACACGTGACCTCACCAGCAGAATAGTGAGTACAGCTCTGGAGTATAATACAGGATATAACTCAGGATCAGTACAGGATAAGTAATGTGATGTATATACACAGTGACCGCACCAGCAGAATAGTGAGTACAGCTCTGGAGGGTGTGGTCACTAGGTGTGTCTGTTGCTGAGCTCCTGAGACTCCAGACTTCCAGAGGAGAGAGGCTGATTTTTCCACCTGCTTTCCCAGGAAGGTGGCAGATTCCTGGGGGAGCCATCAGCATGAATCCCCTGACCTCCACTCCTCGGTCCAGGCTGGCGAGGGGTGTAGAGGGAAAGCTACCAGCCAGTGCCCCGGCTGGAGGGGTTAGAAGATCTGGCAGGGTCCGCAGCGATGTGGATTCTGTCCCTCCAGCAATGGTTGGAAGCCGCAAGGCTCTCAGCCAGGAAGAAAAGCCTGCAAGCAAGACAGGTTTAAAGAAGGTCTCTGCAACACAGAAGAGCTCCTCCAAGAGCCAGGTTGTGGAGCAGTGGGGCCAGAGAAGACCCAAGGAGTCTATGGCGACATACAGCTCCAGACTTGCTGCCAAGATTGCTGAGTACGAACTCCTTGGGAAGAAGCTGAGGGAGCTGAGAGAGGAGCTAAAGTTTGCAAAGTATCAGGTGAGCACAACTACCAAGCGCAGGAAACCAGAGTACTCTGCAAGGGTTAAGTCCTTGAGGCTGGAGCTGGAGGAGACTGAGCTGAGGAGAATGGCTGTCCTGGAGGGGAGCGATTTATTTAGGGAGAAACTTCTTAATGAGGATCGCTCCTCCAGGATGAAATCCCCAGTAAAAGAAGAGGAGATTGGGGGTGATTGTTCAGCAGATGAGAGCAGTAGTGAGGATGAGGTCCAAGAAATGGAGGCTGAAGAGGCTAAGGTGCTGGCAAGTGGGGAAGCTGTGGAAGCCAAGCCGCAGCCAATGCAGGGTGTGAACATGTCCCAAGCAAGTCTTCCTGCAGGACAAGTGGCATTACCACCTTCATCGGGCGAGAGTGCTGGCGAGGAGGAAGAGGGTAGTGGTGGCGCCCTGCTGGCACAAATTGTAAAGATGGAGTCCCCCATGCATTTGGATAATTTTAGTTTTGGCGACGACCTTGGAGAGGAACAAATAATAAAAAAGAAGAAGAAAAGACAGAAAAAAACATCTGAGCAAGTAAGCCTGATTTATGTTCCTTTTGTGCACCCTGGGCCGGCTGCAAAGTCAGTTCAGGGTGCAGACCCTGGTAATCTGCCTGTCCCCCCTTCTGCAAATGTGGAGCGGGGCCAGAACACCGGGGATAATACAGTAAAGATGGGGGAAAGCGCTGACCTCGCTTGTCATAGTAGCGGGGCCAGCACCTGCAAAGATACGGCCAAGGGGCCGGACAGTGTTGCGGACAAGGTAGCATGTCCCCAGTTAGGGGATATTGGCGCAGCGGGGCACTCCTCTGCAGGTGAGGGGGGGAGTGTCCAGGTGGCAGAGGTTGGTATGGAGCTCGGGCGGCCGGGCAATTATAAAGACAAGGGAGAGGGCAGCTCCCAGAACAGGTCTGGCACTGCAGGGCACTCCTCTGCAGGCAAAGGGGGGAGTGTCCAGGTGTCTGGAACCGGAGCGCCATTCTCGGCGGCCCAGTCAGCGCTGTCTGGCTCTTTTGAGTTGTGGCGCTGTGGTGGGGCTGCTGTGGGTGGAGCTGGCGGTGGAGGACTGGTACCACAGGAACATGGACATGATACAACCCATGAAATGTTACTAGCAGTTAAAGAAATTGAAGCCGAGGTATTGGCGGAGGCCGAGGGCAAAGTATGCGACAAAGCAGCTTCTTCCGATATTCCTAAAGGGAAGACTGCTGCAAGGTTGAGTGTGCCCAATGAAGCCAATGATGCAAGTGTAAAGCCCGGCATCATAAAGCCAGCAAGATTATATCCCGGCCAGTCCAGTGCAGCTAGGCAGGAGGGGACAGGCACAAGTGTTATGTATAATGTTACTGCCTCTACTGTTGTTTCTGGGGGGAGTGGTGTCGGTCCGGCTGCCCCCCCGGTAGCGACTGCTCCAATAAGGAGTTATGCTAATGTCGCTGCTGGGGGTCCCAGGGGATCCTCATCTCTTAATCCAGGGGAAGGTAACTTGCAACAGCGCCTCCTGGAGGCTTTAAGGAGAGGGGATAGAACGCTCCAGGTAGAGGACCGGGAGGTCGACTTGTCTTTTTGGATAGAAAGACATGGACTTGGGGCATTCCGAGAGCATAATGGGGAGGTGGTCTGGTCCCTTCCAACAAGCGGGCAGGAGCGTGGTCGGAGGAATGTGGCCCGTCTGGTATGGAGGGGCGGTGATGCATGCCCTTCTAGGGCAAAAGTTGTGGAGCTTCTTTTCCAGATGGGATTCAGGGCTAATGACATCTTTGCTCTGATCCACCCCTTCGGTACCTCTGAGTTCGACATCAGTTTTGTGAAGCCAGAAGGGCTTGAGCTCTTTTGGTCTAATCATGCACTGGTGAAGGACGAGCCTGTCTGGCAGGATTTCGCTGTGAAGGCGGTATCCCGCCAGAGTTTTGTCAAGAAAGTGACCGTTCTGACTCGTAACGAGTCTCTTTCTTGCTATGACATCATGACCTGGCTGAGCAGGTATGGGGAGGTGACGGACGTCCCCAAGAAAAATCTGGATGAACATGGCATTTGGTCTGGAGCCTGGACGTTTTCCGTCCGCCTCCGCCGTTCAGGTAACACTGTCGCACACATTCCATCAGCCGCCTTTCTCGGCCGCGATAGGATCCAAGTCTTTTACCAGGGACAGCCAAAGCTGTGCCACAAGTGTGGTGATCCCACACACTTTAGCGCAAACTGCACTAAGCAGATGTGCGCATTGTGCGGTGCGGAGGGTCATCTGGCTGCCACCTGTGGCCGGATTCGCTGTAACCTGTGTGGTGACCTTGGTCACCCATTTAGCCGGTGTCCCCGCTCATTCTCCAATGCTGTGACCACCCGAGATGGGGAGAGCAGTGAGGTTGCCTCATCTGGGATGGGGACCAGCAGAGGAGAAGGGGCACTAGAGCCAGTGAAGAAAGTTAAGAACAAGAGCCCCTCTAAGCTTAGGAGGGAGGAGAGGCGCAGAAGGAGCAGGGATCTTGAAAGTTCCCTGGTAGAAGGTGTAGTCCGGGATCCTGCTCCCGACGTTGGCTCAGAGAAGACAGCTGAGGCTCTTGGGGACACCGAGTTAGATGAAGAGATAAGGAAACTTCGTAAAGAGGAGGCAAATAGGGCCATTTCCTCAAGTTCCTCTCAATATGAAAGTTTGGATGAGGAAGATGGGAAAGGGCAAAAGGAAAAACAAAAGTGCGGCAGAAGGAGGCAGGGCCAGAGGGTACTCAGGGCATCATCTTCCTCCTCCGGTGTTGCAGGCCAAGTGCCTGGGAAAAGCCTGACCAACCCCCCTCTGATCGTTCTATCCAATAGGTATCGGGCCCTTGGCAAGGACTCTTCCCTTTCTTTGGAGGGGGAGGCTGAGAGTCTTTGTTCAGAGGCGGAGGAACCTCCGGGAGGTGCTGAGCCTGTTCCTTCTGAGGTAACTTCCTTGGGAGGGCAGGTGGCCCCTGGGTCAGGAGATGAGGATCGTGGGATGGATATGTCAGCATCCCTAAAGAGGTCTAAAAAGAAGGAAAGGGGGTCTTCTTCTGATGGGGAAGGGGGGAAGAAGAAGGGTAAGAGGTAAAGGGGATAGGCCATCCAACTCGATCACTCAGGATGGCGGCACTCACCCCATTGACGCTGGCATCCATTAACTGTGCCAGCATTAAGTCTGATATGGCTAGATTTGCAGCCTTTGATTTTCTCGGCCGAGTTGAAGCTGACATTTTGTATCTGCAAGAGACCAGGTTGTCAGATCTAGCCTCCCTGGTAAAAGCCAGGAGAGAGTGGAGGCGCGGCCCCTCCCACTGGTCTCTTGCGGCTGAGCCATATAGTGGGGTGGCGGTCCTTTTTACCGCTCCTGTTGAATGCAGACGGGTTATCGAGTTGGAAATGGGGAGGTGCCTGATCTTAGATGTCCTCATGAAGGGGCAAGAGCTCCGGCTCATTAACATCTACGCCCCACAAACAAAGTGGGACCGTAAAAGCCTCTTTATGAGGATCAAGCCCTTCCTTTTTACAAGTCGGCAAGTGATCTTTGGAGGGGACTTCAATACTGTCACGAGGTCCCAAGATAGGAGAGGCTCCAATGGTCCGCTGGCTTATGATAGTACAGCCCTCAATAGCATAGTTAGGGAAGCTCGCCTAGAGGACGTCCACATCCGGAGCCCCTCAGGCCACGCGGGTTTCACCTATCATCGAGGTAGCTGCAGGTCTAGGATAGACAGGTTTTATTTAAAGGAGGAAGCCGTCTCTTCCGCAGTGTCCGTGATTGAGGTGGAATTCTCCGATCACTGTATGATTTTGTTTTCCTTGAATGTTTCAGAGACCCCCCGGATGGGTAAAGGTTATTGGAAGCTGAATTCGTCCCTCCTGGAGGAAGCGGAGATAAGACAGTCCTTTGAGGATTTTCTTCAGAGTCAGGTACCTTTACTGGGCCTTTGTAGTAGTAAGTCAGAGTGGTGGGAGATATTCAAGAAGCGGGTTGCGGGGTTCTTCCGCCAGCTCTCGAGCCTCAGGTCCCTGAATAGGTACCGCCTATATCAGGGTCTGAGGAGGAAACTCGAGCTTCTCGTCTCGACTGGAGGTAGCCGGGAGGATATCTCCAGAGTGAAATCCTTGCTGATGAGGTGTCAGTACGATAGGCATGCATCTTTGGTTTTTGAGAGGGATTTCGGGAAGTACCGCTCGCCCGACCCTTACAGAAACTGTAAGATGTCAGTGAGTAGTAAAGTCATTTCAGGACTGATCGATAGTACGGGATCTCTGAATCGGTCCAGATCAGGGATCCTGGAGGTTGTCAGATCCTTCTACTCACACCTTTTGGGGAGGAAGGATCTAGATCGGGACAAGATGTCGGCTTTCCTGGCTGAAACCATTCCTGAGCCAGGGGTAGACCCCTCTCTTGATGTTTTGGCAGAAGAAATCAGGGAAGAGGAAGTGAGACTGGCGATCGAGGGGCTTGCCCCTAAGAAGTCTCCAGGTCCGGATGGCTTAACATCCGAGTGGTACAGGACCTTTAAGGAGTCTTTAGCTCCCCTCTTGACTGAGGTATTCAATGAGTGTCTCTCCTCGGGCACTCTGCCGAAGTCAATGAGGAGGTCGGCCCTGATTCTTCTCTCAAAGGGTAAAGATCCTAGCCGGATTGAGAATTGGAGGCCCATAGCTCTTCTCAATACGGACAGGAAGCTTCTGGCTAAGATACTGTTTAATCGGTTGGTGAAGTTTGCACCCCGGCTCCTTTCAGGGGCCCAGCACTGCTCTGTTCCAGGCCGAAGCACCTTAAGTGCTGTCCTCAGTGTCAGGGAGGCAGTGGAGCGGAGTAGTGCGGGTCTCTGGAAGGGGTACTTGTTGTCCCTGGATCAGGCCAAAGCATTTGATCGGGTGAACCACGAGTACCTCTGGTCCGTCCTCCTGAGATATGGCTTACCGAGTACTTTTGTGAATTGGCTTGTCACCATATATGCAGGGGCAGAGAGTTTCCCGCTGGTGAACGGTTGGTCTGGCCGCTCTTTTGAGGTGGGGTCCGGAGTCCGTCAGGGTTGTCCTTTGAGCCCGCTGTTATACGTGTTCGCAATCGATCCCTTCGTCCGGAGGGTAGATTGTGGGCCGTTAGCGGGAGTCGGGATGAGTCTGGCGGAGCTGGATGTCGCCCAGAGAGTGGTGGCGTACGCTGATGATGTCACCATTTTCGTCTCCTCGAGGGTGGAGGTCGAGATGGTGATGTCGGAGGTGGATCGTTACTCGGAGGCATCCGGGTCCAAGATCAATCGGGATAAGTGTGAAAGTCTCTGGCTGGGAGGGGGGGATCCCATGTTTGATCTCCCGGACACCCTTCCAGGGCTCCAAGAGTCAGCAAAAGTTTTGGGCATCACATTCGGCCAGGATGATTATCCCACCAAAAACTGGGATGGTAAGCTCCAGGATGACACTCAGAAGGTGAACCAGTGGAAGGGTTGGTCTATGACCCTCAGGGAAAGGGTACACCTGATCAAATCGTACCTGCTCCCCTTGTTTATCTATCTGGGCAGTGTATGTATCTTACCAGAGGCTTACTACACTAGGATCTACAGCCTGTTTTTCCAACTGTTATGGGGGAACAGGATGAACCTAGTCAAGAGGGAGGTTACGTACCGCACGAGGAGACTAGGGGGTTTATCTATGGTAAACCCTGTGGTGTTCTTAACGAACACCTTCTTGAAAGCTAACATCTCAAACCTCTGGAAAGAGAGGGCTCCTCCGTGGGTACTCTCCTGCAGGGAATGGTTTCGGCCTTTCTTCCAGGAATGGGAGACAGGAGGGCAAGTGAAGGACCTCCGTACACCACATGGATATCTTCCGGCTTACGCTACCCCGACTCTGAAGGCTATACGTCGGTGGGGTCTGGGAGTGTGGGAGATCAGGACCCAGTCAAGGCGTTCCCTTGACAAACGGGTTCTGTTGACCCACTTCCAGAGGCCTCTGGCGCTCAGGGACTGCCCAGGTCGGGATCTGAGGGTTGGTTTAAGTCTTTTGAACTCGAAACGGATCCCCCAGAAGTTTTGGGACTTGGCCTGGCGCTGCTTTCAGGGGAAGCTATGTGTAAGGGACAATCTGAAGTGTAGGAGCTCTGATGACCGGGACTGTCCCCGAGAAGAGTGCGGGAACACGCTGGAAAGCATGGACCACTTCCTGCTTCATTGTCCCTTTAATATAGGGGTCTACAACCGGGTGGGCGCTTCCATCGGCTGGAGTCAACTTGCCGGCCTTGCCTATCCGGAGTGGGCTTATGGGGCATTCAAGATCCTGGGTGGCCGAGATCGGTGCACATTATTTTTAGTTAGCTTAGTGGTTAGGTATCACACGTGGAATGCACGGTGTTTAGTATCTACACAGCGAAAAGTCCTCTCCGAGGTGGAGGTCTGTAGGAATATCACTGGTGACCTCGGGAAGATCAGGTCTTTAGAGTATGGCAGATTGGGTACAAGTAGGGCTTCTCTCCTATGGAGAGGGTTTTCATTTGATGTGCCCTAGATGCTGAACCCTTTGGGGGAGGCACCTTAATTCTGGTTAGGGATAGAGTGGTAGGGTCAGTGTTAGGGTCAGTGTGTAGGGACAGCTTAAACTTTAGGGGCAGCGATAGTGTGAGTCTAGGGAAAGTAGGTGAGGGATAGGTTTAAAAATTATTTGGTATCTGGTCTGCCATACTCTGATCCCGGTGGAGGGCTGGCGCATGTCACCTTTAGCTTTTTGTTTTGTTTTAGGGAAATGAGTGTATGAAGGGCTTGCAGGTAACTGAACTTGGGCCTTACAATTGTTGTGTTATGTATATAGTTATGTTATGTATATAGTTATGTTTATGTTAATAAGTGTATAGTATGTGTTTAAGTAATTATGTTGTGTGGCAAACCTTTTGGTGGCATGGCTGAATAGGCCTTGCTTTCATTTTCTTGTATATATGTATATAGGGGGCTATAGAATAGGTTGGGTGGGGGAATGGGGGGTAAGAGGTGAGCTGGGTGGAGCCATTGATGAACAATATTGGACTCCATGATGCCTGGCTCCTGGTGTGGATTATGGACTGGACTGGACATTTATACCATCTCATGGCCAGAGGGGCTGGAGGGGCTTTGGGGTTAGATAGTGAAAGATTTGTTATTGTTATTCATTTACCTGTATTTCTGTATTACCGTATATTTATGCTAACTAATGTTTAGTTACCTTTCGTTTTAGTTAAGGCAGCCGGATCTATTTGTTTTGAAATTTGTTTATATATATATATTAGGAGAGGATGGGTATGAGTGTGATATCCGCTAATGATGGTGGTGAGGATGGGTGTGAGTGAGTGTGGAATGAGAGAGAGAGAGAGGGGAAAAAAAAAAAAAAAAAAGTGTATGTATGTTTATATGTATGTTTATGTGTATGTTTATATGTAAGTGTTGTCTGTAATGTATCTGCTGCCTGTTAGTCAATATTTTCATTATGTCCAGGTTTGGACGGCTTTTATTTCCTATTGCCGGGCATGGCAGAGTTTTTGTTTGTGTAATTGGTGTGAGATTGGTGTGAGTTTGGTGTGAGTTTGGTGTGATGTATGGGGTTGGGGTACATATATTATTTCATTAGTTTATATATACGTGTACGTAATTAGTTTTAGTTGAAACTGGACTGGCTGGTAAAAGTTTAGTTTTTGTTATAATGACAATTTGTCTTATTTTGTTTCATATTTATGGCGCATGTAAGCTGAGTTTATGTTATGTATTATTGATTATGTCTGTTATGTTTTAGATTTTTATAATAAAAAGATTTACAGGATATAACTCAGGATCAGTACAGGATAAGTAATGTAATGTATAGACACGTGACCCCACCAGCAGAATAGTGAGTACAGCCTCTGCATAGTGAAGCTCCATTCTGCAGCAAAGGAGGCTCAGCACAAGGGTGGAGGGATAATAGGAAGATGCCGGACGGACGTCAATGTGCACGGGGGCTTGAGATCGCCCCCCATGCAACAAGCAGGTCATTTTCACGCAATGAAGAACAAGGATTGTGGCGGAACGGAGCGGGGACTGTTCAGTGTAGCTCGCACTACAAGTCTGTACAACAGGTTAACGTGGGTAATACTGATGACAGAATCCCTTTGAAGGAGAACTGCAGCACAACACTTTTACTTTCCCCTGTGCCCGGGCTGCAAAAACGAAAAAATAAATAAATAAATAAATAAAAACTTTAACTCACCTTCCTACATTACCCATTGCATCGATATCGGCATCCCGTTCCTCTGGCGCTGCTCGGCTTCCTGCTTCTTAGTCCTGCCTTGGCCGCTGTCATGCAAGGAGCTCGGGTCCTGCCTTCTCCCTGCTGCCCGAGTTCCTTACATGATGTGCACTGAGCCTACCTCCGGCCGAGGCGGGACATCGATGCGGCCAGCGCTACGCTGACTGCAGTGTGACGTTCTGAGCAGCACCGGAGGAACGGGACGCCGATACTGGCGCAACGGGGGAACGTAGGAAGGGGAGTTAAAGTTTTTTGTTTTTTTTAGTTTTTGCAGCCCGGACACAGGGGAAGTTAAAAGTGTTGTGCTGCAGTTCTCATTTAATGTATATTACAGAACTCATTATCATCATCCAACAGTAGCCGGTCTCCCACCTGGAGGGCTGAAAATTACAATATCGTCCAGCAGTTTAGACATCTCTTGTTCTAGAGCAGAAATGCTGATTTTGCCATTCTGTTCCAAAGAGCCCATAAACTGGACCATCTGCTGAATGTAGATTCGGCATTTAGGAGTCACGTCCTGGAAAACAAACAATATATAGATATATATAGTTTAAATGGGTTGATAAAGAAATGTAATCATTTTCATTGCTTACTCACTCAACAAGACCACTAACATAAGTCTGCATCCTCAGATCTGTTTTTATTATCTATATGACATCACTGTGTATATTATCCCTGTACTGTGACATCACTGTATGTATTACCCTGTACTGTGACATCACTGTATGTATTATCCCTGTACTGTGACATCACTGTATGTATTATCCCTGTACTGTGACATCATTGTGTATATTATCCCTGTACTGTGACATCTCTGTGTGTATTATCCCTGTACTGTGACATCACTATGTGTATTATCCCTGTACTGTGACATCACTGTGTGTATTATCCCTGTACTGTGACATCACTGTGTGTATTATCCCTGTACTGTGACATCACTGTGTATATTATCCCTGTACTGTGATTATTCCTGTACTGTGACATCACTGTGTATATTATCCCTGTACTGTGACATCACTGTATATTATCTCTGTACTGTGACATCACTGTGTATATTATCTCTGTATTGTGACATCACTTTGTATTATCCCTGTACTGTGACATTACTGTATATTATCTCTGTAATGTGGCATCCCTGTGTTTATTATCCCTGTACTGTGACATCACTGTGTATTATCCCTGTACTGTGACATCACTGTGTATTATCCCTGTACTGTGACATCACTGTGTGTATTATTCCTGTACTGTGACATCACTGTGTATATTATCCCTGTACTGTGACATCACTGTGTATTATCCCTGTACTGTGACATCACTGTGTATTATCCCTGTACTGTGACATCACTGTGTGTATTATCCCTGTACTGTGACATCACTGTGTGTATTATCCCTGTACTGTGACATCACTGTGTGTATTATCCCTGTACTGTGACATCACTGTGTATTATCCCTGTACTGTGACATCACTGTGTGTATTATTCCTGTACTGTGACATCACTGTGTATATTATCCCTGTACTGTGACATCACTGTGTATTATCCCTGTACTGTGACATCTCTGTGTGTATTATCTCTGTACTGTGACATCACTATGTGTATTATCCCTGTACTGTGACATCACTGTGTGTATTATCCCTGTACTGTGACATCACTGTGTGTATTATCCCTGTACTGTGATTATTCCTGTACTGTGACATCACCGTGTATATTATCCCTGTACTGTGACATCACTGTATATTATCTCTGTACTGTGACATCACTGTGTATATTATCCCTGTACTGTGACATCGCTGTATATTATCTCTGTACTGTGACATTACTGTGTATTATCCCTGTACTGTGACATTACTGTATATTATCTCTGTAATGTGGCATCCCTGTGTTTATTATCCCTGTACTGGGACATCACTGTGTGTATTATCCCTGTACTGTGACATCACTGTGTATATTATCCCTGTACTGTGACATCACTGTGTATTATCCCTGTACTGTGACATCACTGTGTATTATCCTTGTACTGTGACATCACTGTGTATTATCCCTGTACTGTGACATCACTGTGTATTATCCCTGTACTGTGACATCACTGTGTGTATTATCCCTGTACTGTGACATCACTGTGTGTATTATCCCTGTACTGTGACATCACTGTGTGTATTATCCCTGTACTGTGACATCACTGTGTGTATTATCCCTGTACTGTGACATCACTGTGTATTATTCCTGTACTGTGAAATCACTGTGTATATTATCCCTGTACTGTGACATCACTGTGTATATTATCCCTATACTGTAACATCACTGTGTGTATTATCCCTGTACTGTGACATCACTGTGTATATCATCCCTGTATTGTGACATCACTGTATTATCTCTGTACTGTGACATCACTGTGTGTGTATTATCCCTGTACTGTGACATCACTGTGTGTATTATCCCTGTACTGTGACATCACTGTGTATTATCCCTGTACTGTGACATCACTGTGTATATTATCCCTGTACTGTGACATCACTGTATATTATCTCTGTACTGTGACATCACTGTGTATATTATCCCTGTACTGAGACATCGCTGTATATTATTTCTGTACTGTGACATCACTGTGTATTATCCCTGTACTGTGACATCACTGTGTATTATCCCTGTACTGTGACATCACTGTGTATTATCCCTGTACTGTGACATCACTGTGTATTATCCCTGTACTGTGACATTACTGTATATTATCTCTGTAATGTGGCATCCCTGTGTTTATTATCCCTGTACTGGGACATCACTGTGTATTATCCCTGTACTGTGACATCACTGTGTATTATCCCTGTACTGTGACATTACTGTATATTATCTCTGTAATGTGGCATCCCTGTGTTTATTATCCCTGTACTGGGACATCACTGTGCATTATCCCTGTACTGTGACATCACTGTGTATTATCCCTGTACTGTGACATCACTGTGTATATTATCCCTGTACATTGACATTACTGTGTATTATCCCTGTACTGTGACATCACTGTGTATTATCCCTGTACTGTGACATCACTGTGTATATTATCTCTGCACTGTGACATTACTGTATATTATTTCTGTACTGTGGCATCCCTATGTTTATTATCCATGTAGTGTGACATCACTGTGTATATTATCCCTGTACTGTGACATCACTGTGTATATTATCCTATACTGTGACATCACTGTGCATATCATCGCTGTACTGTGACATCACTGTGTATATTATCCCTGTACTGTGACATCACTGTGTATTATCCCTGTACTGTGACATCACTGTGTGTATTATCCCTGTACTGACATCACTGTGTGTATTATCCCTGTAGTGTGACATCACTGTGTGTATTATCCCTGTACTGTGACATCACTGTGTATATTATCCCTGTACTGTCACATCACTGTGTGTATTATCCCTGTACTGTGACATCACTGTGTATATTATCCGGTACTATGACATCACTGTGTATATTATGCCTGTACTGTCACATCACTGTGTGTATTATCCCTGTACTGTGACATCACTGTGTATATTATCCGGTACTATGACATCACTGTGTATATTATGCCTGTACTGTGACATCACTGAGTTTGTTATTTTCCATATGCCATGGAAACCCATGTAGATCGATTGCATGCCAGGACTATAGGTTTTTCCAGTCCTGGCAGTTAGCGTGGGAGCATGGCAGTCATGATCATAGCTCCTGCAATCCTGGATAGGCTGCCACCATAAAAACGCAGCAGACTAGCCTAAGGCCCCTTAGTGACTGCCATAAAATATGTATGTGTTGTCACTAAGGGGTTAAATTATCACAAAAATATAAGGACACCTGCATCCTCAAGGTAATCCCCTTGAGGGTATACTAAAGGCTTGCCATGGTCTCTGAAAAGCACTGTTGCATTTCGGCAACTTGGCAGAGGGCCAGGTATTTTTTGCCCTAGGGCAGTATGTGTTGATCATGTTCTGAACTGGATCAGTCAAATTTAAAGGGAAACAAACCATGAAGATAAACCAAGACAGAAACATTTATTATGACTCAATAGGCCATAATGTGCACAGTTCCCTAAGAAGGTATGTCTCATTTCTTGTACTTACAGAATAAACACTGCAGTCTGGGAAAGCGGAAAGGCCTGCAGAGACACGGAGAAGCTTCAGGAGCAGCTCATCTGCCAGGTGTGTGCTCAGGATTACAGAGGGAGGGTAATGGCTGCTGAAATACCCTATGACATTCTGGTAGGATACAGCATCCACCAGGTGCCAGGACAATGTGCCAGCCTGCCCTAAGAGATTAATCAGTGGCGCCCCCTGTAGAAATATATACAATAAGTTCTTAAATCAACACTTAATGCACAAAAACAAACACATTATTTTCTTGATCTACTCCTATACTTTTAATCTATCATTTCGCTATCGATACTGTGAGAACACATGAAGACTTATTACGTGTGTCCCCCCCCCCCTT
This sequence comes from Hyla sarda, assembly GCF_029499605.1. Lineage (NCBI taxonomy): Eukaryota > Metazoa > Chordata > Amphibia > Anura > Hylidae > Hyla > Hyla sarda. Next base: position 570,203,604 of record NC_079189.1, on the reverse strand, counting down.
CCTTTTCACAAACCTCAGATTGGAGCTGATGTATGACAACTAATAGCCGCAGGAGCCCTCACACTTTTGTCTGCAATAAGAGACTAGGACCGTAAAGCTCCAATCCTTAAGACCAGTTGCCAGCTAAAAAAGGAAGGGACCAGGAAATTCACCTGGGTTCCTGGATAAAATCTCAGTGAAAATCACTATAGCTGAGCCCATAAGTGACTGTAAACTCTGTACTGCTATATCACAGTCTACAAAATCATATATCCTTTTATGATAGAAAACTCTTACAAGATATATCTTTAAAATGCGAAACACAGTATGTGTCGGCAGATGAGAACCATATTGTCTGCCCAACATTCTAAATACTATCAATAGTCCCTGGCCCTATCTTATATCAGGAATAGCCTTATACCTATCCCTATCTTATATGAAGGCTAGCCTTATGCCTATCCCTATCTTATATGAAGGCTAGCCTTATGCCTATCCCTATCTTATATGAAGGATAGCCTTATGCCTATCCCTATCTTATATGAAGGCTAGCCTTATGCCTATCCCTATCTTATATGAAGGATAGCCTTATGCCTTATCCCTATCTTATATGAAGGATAGCCTTATCCCTATCTTATATGAAGGATAGCCTTATCCCTATCCCTATATTATATGAAGCATAGCCTTATGCCTTATCCTTATCTTATATGAAGGATAACCTTATGCCTATCCCTATCTTATATGAAGGCTAGCCTTATCCCTATCTTATATGAAGGCCTTATACCTATCCCTATCTTATATGAAGGATAGTCTTATGCCTATCCCTATCTTATATGAAGGATAACCTTATGCCTATCCCTAGCTTATATGAAGGATAGCCATATGCCTATCCCTATCTTATATGAAGGATAGCCTTATGCATATCCCATGCATACTTTAACTCATTCACTGTATTTGCAGCGATCACTCCTGCAGGAAGGCTATTCCATGCACCGACTATTCTCTCAGTAAAGTAATACTTTCTGATAACAGCAGTAACAGTGCAACGTACCGGTTCATCTATGAGCTTCTCCTCTTTGGTGAGAAAAACCAGCATATACAGGAGGCAAACCAGCATGCGATGGGTTTCTGGACGAGGAATGGGACCCCAGGCATCGGCCAGGACATTCATCCAATTTACATCACATAATAAACCCCCTAAAAAGAGGAAACAGCTCTTTGGGCTCCCGCGCTCCACCTAGTGGAAAAAACAATTAATAACCAACATGTACTTAAAAGGATGTACTATGTAACAATGTAACCAGCATTTTAAAAGTGTCTGATAGCAGCGGGAGAGGGTTGTTCTGGGGGGTATTCCGGATGGGTAGAGGATAAGTTTTAAAACCTGATAAAACCCTATAATGGTGTTTTGCAACTATGGATACTTATTCCCTATCAACAGAATAGGGGTTGAAGGTATAATTGCTGAGTGGTCTGACGCCTATAATCTTAAGATTGGGACCCATGCATCTCTGGTCTTATACTTGACAGTCACTCCATTCATTATCTAAGAGAGTGCCAAATAGTTGAGTACATCACACGGCTATCTTCATCACTCCCATAGACAATAAATAAAGCAGTGATGGAGCAGTTTGCTTAAGGGTAGCAGCTGTCTGAACTGGAACCTAATGGGTGTTGGATTATTAGTATTTTGAAATATTTGACGTTCATAGAAAATTATATAAAAATTAGCTTGGGAATATGGCTCAAAATAAGTAGATTTTTTTATGCTTACCGTAAAATCTCTTTCTGGGAGGATCCATTAGGGGACACAGAGACCGTGGGTATATCTTGCTGCCACTAGGAGGCTGACACTAGGCAACAAAAAGAAAGGTGGCCCCTCCTGGCAGGGTATACCCCTCCTACAGGCTCTGAGCTATCAGTTTAGTCTCAAAGCAGTAGGAGAGGACCGACAGGAAAAGAAAAAACAGCAACTGTCCGAGGGAACCGCAGACAAAAACAACCGAACCAAGCCCAGGACGGACAACCGAACAAAAGACAATGGATCCTCCGAGAAACAGATTTTAAGGAAAGCATAACATTTTTTTTTCCTCGGTCGGCTCCATTGGGGACACAGAGACCGTGGGACGTACCAAAGCAGTCCCCAGGGTGGAAGGCTGGGCCACAGCCGCCTGCAACACCTTAGGACCCAAGCTGGCGTCAGCAGATGCAAAAGTGTGCACCTGGCAAAATTTAGCAAAGGTGTGCAAGGACGACCAAGTGGCCGCCTTACAGACTTGCAAGGCCAAAGCCCTATTGCGGAAAGCCCAGGAGGCCCCGACAGATCGAGTAGAATGAGCTGAGACCCGGAAGGGCGGAGTCTTCCCTTCGCAGCGGTAGGCTTCCAAGATGGCAGAACGGATCCACCGTGAAATGGTCGCCTTCGAAGCAGGAAGTCCCTTACGACGACCCTCCGTAAGCACAAAGAAAGAGTCACACTGACGAAAAGATGAAGTAACCGAAAGATAGGTCCGAACAGCCTGAACCACGTCAAGACAGTGAAGCAAACGCTGCCTGGGATGGGACGGAGCTGGGCAGAAGGACGGGAGGACGATATCCTCATTTAGGTGAAAAGAGGAGACCACCTTAGGTAAAAACGTGGGGATCGGTGGGAAAACGACCTTGTCCTGGTGCAGGACCAAGTAGGGGGAATGGCAGGAGAGAGCCGCTATTTCTGAAACTCTCCGGATGAAAGTGACCGCAATGAGAAAGGCCACCTTCCAGGAAAGGACGCAAAGAGAAACGTCCCAGAGAGGTTCAAAGGGAGCACCTTGTAAGGCACTGAGAACCAGATTCAGATCCCACGGGGGAGTAGGGGATCTGTACGGCGGAGCCGCATGAGCTACGCCTTGCAGAAAAGTGTGGATGTGAGTATCGGCGCTAGGGGACGCTGAAAGAGAAGCCGACACCTGACCCTTAAAGGATAGCTCCCACCATCCATTTTTTTTCTTTCTGTCCCTGCCTATTGCCCATCTATCCCTAACCCCCTCCCTGCCTTTACATTTTTTTTTTACTATATTAAAATGCCTTTTTGTCTGCCTGGCAGTGTGCTCACTACCAGGCAGACTTCCCCAGCAGGCGCGACGTCACTGATGCCTGCTGGGGCCGACACTTCCGCCCTTAGTTCACTATACAGGGTGCCTCCAGCTGTTTCCCCACTGCAACTCCCAGCTTGCCCTGACATCTATTGGCTGTCAGGGCATGCTGGGAGTTGTAGTGGTGAAACAGCTGGAGGCACCCTGTGGTTAAAACAATAACTTTGTTACCGCAGCAGTGCTACTCTTCCCCCGACCCCCCCCCCAGCGCAGCAGTGCTACTTCGGGAGCAGCAGCGGCGGCGCTCTCCCGAACCCCGCTCCCCCCCCCCCCCATGCCTCTAGTGCTGAGCGACGGGGCTCCCCAAACCCCGCTTCCCCCACCCCATTCCTCTAGTGGTGCAGACTTACCGAAGGATCAATGAGCTTCCTCCGGACAGGGTAACGGGGGCGGGTGGGGCCGCGCTCGAGGCCAGTGGAGCTGGCCAGTGCGCCCAGCCCCAGCTATCAGCGTGCTCGCTCTCGCCTGTTTGATTGACAGGCGGGAGCGAGCACCGCAGTGACTGGATTTCTCATTGCCAGGCTTAAATGAGTCGAAATTCAGTAGTGACGTCACTGCCGAATGCATTCGGCCACTAGGAGGGCGACCCCTAGTGGCCGAATTTAAAAGTGATTTTAAACTTGTTTAAAATCAATTTTTTTTAATTAAAGTATATTAGAGATATGTTGTAGTACTTAAGTACTACAACATATCAATTTTTAGATTTCATGACAGTGCCCATTTAAGGGAACTGAGAGCCAAGCATTGCTTCAGTCCAGATTGTAAAAAGGAAAGAAGGTGCGGAAGGGAGAAGACAACTGGAGAGAATGATTGAGATTCAAACCAGCGAAAGTAAGACCGCCAAGTGCGGTGATAAATCTTTGCAGAGGACGGCTTACGAGCCCTGATCATTGTGGGAATCACTTGGGGAGAGAATCCTCTGGTCCTTAGAACCGCGGTTTAAACTGCCACGCCATCAAATGCAGCAACAGTAAATTGGGGTGGCAAAGGGGACCCTGAGAGAGCAGTTAGGGACGAACTGTGAGATGCAGTGGTACGTCAAATCACTAGGCAAACAACATGAGCATACCACGCTCATCTGGGCCAGTCCGGAGCCAAGAGAATGGCAAAGACGCTCTCCGCTTTAAGCTTCCTCAGGACTCTGGAAAGGAGAGGAAGAGGAGGGAAGAGATAGGGGAGGACAAAGTGCATCAAGGGGATCATTAAGGCGTCCACGGCCAGAGCCAGAGGATCGCTGGACTTTGCGATGAAGCGAGGAACTTTTTGGTTGTGGCGAGACGCGAAGAGGTCCACGTCCTGAGTCCCAAAGAGGTTGCGGATTTGCGGGAACACCTCCGGATGAAGAGACCATTCGCCGGGGTCGGCAGAGGAGTGGCTGAGGAAGCCCGCCTCCCAATTGTCTACCCCCGGAATGTGAATCGCCAAGTTGGAGGGAACTCTGAGTTCCGCCCAGAGCATGATGCTGGAGACCTCGGACATCGCCGCGGGGCTGCGAGTGCCGCCCTGGCAATTGACATATGCCACAGCCGTGGAGTTGTCTGACTGGACACGAACATGATGGGATGGGAAGAAGAGCTTCCTGAGAGGACCAACGGCCTTGGACCATCTGATCCCAGAAGACTCCCCGCCAACCGCTAAGACTGGCATCCATCGAGATGACCTGCAAGTGAAAGGGCAGGAAGGACCCTCCCTTCTGAAGAAGAGGAGACTGGAGCCACCACAGGAGGGACTGGCAAATCCTGGGGTGGGGGGAGATGAATTCTACGATTGAGGGAAAGCATAGACTTGTCCCACCGAGACAGAAGGGCCAGTTGAAAAGGGCGACAATGACACTGGGCGAAGGGGACGGCTTCCATGGCCACCACCATCCGACCCAGGACTTCCATACGAACACCTGCTGACAGAGAGCTGCACTTGTCTCTGAACCCGGGCAGCCGCCGTATCAAACTGGAGTCCCAAAAAGATCAGGGACTGGGTGGGAGTCAGGTTGGACATTCCCTGGTTGATCCCCCAGCCGAAACGAGACAAGGTCTGTAGAGTGAGGAGGAGACTAACCTGATTCTGGTCCCTGGTTGGAGTCTTGATCAGGAGGACATCCAGGAAGGGGATCACGGACACCCCCCAGGCTCGAAGGATGGCGATCACCGCCACCAGGACTTTGGTGAAGGCCCTTGGGGCCATGGCCGGGCCGAAGGGAAGGGCCACAAACTGAAGATGGCCCTCCGGAAAGGCGAAGCGGAGATACCGCTGATGAGCTGGAAAAATTGGGATGTGAAGATACGCTTCCCGGATATCCACCTGTGAAAGAAATTCTCCTTTATCCATGGATGCCACCATCGTTCGGTGAGACTCCATACAGAAATGATGCAGGAGTAGGTGGCGGTTGAGGAGCTTCAGATCGAGGATAGGGTGAACGGAGCACCCTTTTTTGGGGACAACGAACCCTGAAAAACGCTCCCTGGGAGGAACTGGGACGATCGCGCCCTGAGCGAGAAGGGTCCGAAGTGCAAACCGAAAGGCCGCCACCAAGGAAGGAGAACGAGGAGAACGAGAAAAGCAGTCCCTTGGAAAAGAAGCAAACTCGATCCGATAGCCGTCGGAAATGACATCTCGGACCCAAGAGTCCTGCACCTGAGCCAGCCAAACGTCCCGGAACAGGGACAAACAACCTCCCACCCGAAAATAATTCTCGGGTGGGGTCGTCACTTCAGGCGGAGGGAGGCTTACGGGTGCCCGACTTGGCTGCAAAGCAGCCTGAACGGTTATTTGACTTTCAGGAAGGGCGTGCCTTGAAGGAAGGGACCTTCCTATCCTGTGAGGGTGCCGGCCTGGCTGCCCGACCTGAGCCTACAGACCGAAAGGGCTGAAAGGAGGTTGACTTCCAGCGGGAATCGGTACGGCAGGATTTGTTCTGCGGTGCTAAGGAGCTCTTACCTTCAGTAGCCTCGGCCATAATGCCGTCCAGGCGTTTTCCGAAGGGCCGGGTCCCGGAGAATGGAATTTCCGTGAGAGACTTCTTTGAAGCGGCTTCGGCATCCCAAGCCTCCAGCCACATGGAGCGACAAATCGCCACCAGGTTACCTGTGGCAAAAGCCGTACAACAGGCAGACTGTAAGGAAGCAGAGCACAAATAGTCTCCAGCAATGGAGAGTTGAAGTGCAAGATCCGCCAAATCTTCCGAAGGGGCCCCAGACAAAATGCCCTATTGGAGCTGGGAAGCCCAAACAGAAAGGGCTTTGGATACCCAAGCAGAAGCAAAAGCAGGTAGCAAGGATGAACTCACCGCTTCAAAGGCGAACTTGGCCAGATTCTCAATCCTCTTGTCTGTTGGATCCTTAAACCCTTAAGAACGCAGGGTTTTTCCGTTTTTGCATTTTCACTTTTTCCTCATCACCTTATAAAAATCATAATGCTTACGATTTTGCACATAAAATTCCATATGATGGCTTATTTTTTGCGCCACCAATTCTACTTTGCAGTGACATTAGTCATTTTACCAAAAAATCCACGGCGAAACGGAAAAAAAAATTAATTGTGCGTCAAAATTGAAGAAAAAATGCCATTTTGTAATTTTGGGGGCTTCCGTTTCTACGCAGTGCATTTTTCGGTAAAAATTACACCTTATCTTTATTCTGTATGATACCCTACTTATATAGGTTTTATTTTGTCGTACTTCTGAAAAAAATCATCACTACATGCAGGAAAATGATTACGTTAAAAATAATACAGGTACGCCCTATGTCCTTAAGAGGTTAAAGGAGGCAGCATCCGCCAATGGTAGAGTAGTCGATTTCAATAGACGGGAAACCGTAGGATCCACAGCAGGCGGTGTCGTCCATTTTGCAATTAGGTCCTGGGCAAAGGGAAACTGCGCTTGAACCTTCTTAGTCCCTTGGAAGCATTTGTCTGGATGCTTCCATGCGGCTTCCAACAAGGAGTCAAATTCAGCATGAGAGCTGAATACCTTAGGAGGGCGACGGGAGCGATGGAAGGAAACTTCTGGAGCTGGGTCCGAAGTTCCTGGGTCCTTTAGGTGAAAGGTGTCCCTAATGACTGACACCAAGCTGTCCGTGTCAGATACGCTGGTTCAGTCCTCTGGATCAGAGACAGAACCTGATGCCTCTTCTTCCAGCTCCCCAGAAGAATGGGAGCGGGTGGAGGCAGCCTTAGATGAACTAGGACAGCGACCAGGAGAGCGACCCCTAGACAGGGGCACTGCCGGGGGGCCGGGGAGGAGGAGCAAGACCCATGAAGAGAGCGCCTGTCCCGAGCTCTGGATTCCAGAGAAAAGCCAGAAGATAACACCTCAGGGCGCTTATGAGATTGCCCGAGATAAGGACCAGGGGAAGGGGAGCGAGCCTCTCTGGAGGATTGGCGTAAGAAAGATCTCTCCAAGGCAGTCACCACGGAACGGGAAACCCGCGCCAGGCCGGAAATCGACTGGGATAGGGAGGAAACCCATTCCAGGGGGCAGGCAGAGCCCACACGTTCCGGCGGGACATCCTGGGAGGTAGTACCAGAAAGGCAGGGGCGCACAGTGAAGCAGGCAGGACAGGTGGATTAAGCATAACCACCAGAGAGAGAAAGTGAAGGGTCCAGCCTAAGAAAAAGGGTGTGGAGCCAGATCCAGCCTGGCCCTCATTGGAGGAGAGGAAGGAGGCATCCAGAAATGACCCCTGCAGTGCGTGCACCGCAGTGATAGGAGGTTAGTGACCCCAAGTGCGCACGCTGAAAGGCAATAGGGCAGCGCTGAGAAGGGGGCTGGGACCCCCGCCGAAATGCCTGGCCTGCGGGGAGTGGGCTGAGCTAAATGCCGCGATTAGGCCACAGCTGCTGCCTCAATTAGTGACCCCCTGCGCTCCAGTCGCCTCACACATGGAGGTGGTCAAAAGTAAAAGTAAACTGACGGCCGCGTGCGTGCAGTGCAGCCGACAGGGAGAGGGAACATAGGTTGAAGGTATCAAATGGCCAGCACACCACTCGCTTATACAAGTGGAACTGCGGGCTGCGGGGCTCTGAAAAATGCACCTGTTAAAGAATGCTGGCCCTGGAGACTGACAGAGCACCCTGGACTTCAGGCTGGCTGAGCAGGGGAAAACCGGTCCCTGGAACATGAAGTTTGGAGGAGTGGGCTCAAAACAGGGGGACTCTAGAGGTTCCTAACCCCAAATAAAAGACCCCAGGAAAAAAGAGGGGAAGGGGGGGACTGGGGACTTACCTACAGAAGTCTTCAGCCAGCTATTATACACCTGCATCATGCCGGGCTGAGGCAGCAAGATGAGCAGGGAAGGTAGGGGACCTGGACCCAAGGTACAACCCGAGGTGCTGGCCGGTGGCGAGAAGGGGTTGACAGTGCACAACTCTATGCCTGTGCCCCTTCTTCGCATTTGGGGGAACAGGTAGCGCCATGCTCCCGAACCCACACATAAAAAGAGATAAATAAAAGGGGGGAAAAAATCTACATACACGTCCCTAAACTCCTACGGACACTAAGCTAAGAGCCTGTAGGCGGGGTATATCCTGGCAGGAGGGGACGACTTTCTTTTTGTTGTCTAATGTGAGCCTCCTAGTGGCAGAAAGATATACTCACAGTCTCCGTGTCCCCCAATGGAGCCGATCGAGAAAAGATGTTATCACATTGCTTTGCACTAAGCAGTACAGGATAAGACATGAAGCTAGCTGCAAATAAAGGCGCTTGAAAATGGCTGGGTGAGCCAGCTGAAACGTTGCCTAACACGTCTTTTGAATAAATCACCTTTTTTTTTGCTGACACTTGGTGTGCCACTGTCTATAAAATTTTTCTGCAAATAAAGGCGGCTATAATTAATAAAGGCTTCTCATAACCCTTAGAGGGCGCTGTGTACTCTTCATAGCCGAAGGCTGTCCGGGCATTCTGGGAGTTGTAGTTTTGCAACAGCTGGAAACACTCTGGTTAGGAAATGCTGCTTTATAGTAAAATCTAGGCTGGTCTCTTTCCACATTCCTGGAACAATCTAGCAGAGAAAATCCTGCTCCAATACAACATTTTCAGACCAGCTTGCACCTCTGCATTACGCACATTTAGCAGATTCTTTTAATAATGCTCACACCTTGAAAAACTCTTCCATCAGTGTCTGATCTGGATACATGTCCTTCCAGGGCAGCTTACTGTACTCTGTGTGATAGGTATACAGGATATATTCTGGGTGCATGGGAGCAGTGCAGGACTCGCAGTAGTGCATTAGATGTAACCACAGTACCCCCCGCTGGCCAGGCAGAAGGTGATCTGCAAAAAAAAGAGGACAATGACAGATTTGTACCAAGTTTGTAAAATATATATAATGCAGGGATACCTTTTTCCTGATCATTATTATCTGTGGCCAATGTGGACTACCCTTCACACTCAATGGTTACCCAAACTGATTTCAATGGTTGTCAATGTTGCTTTCCCCTTCATGTAAATTCACCCTAAAAAACTTTTTTTTTTTGTTAAACACATATCTATCGATCTTTCTCATATCTATCTATTTCATATATATCTATCTATCTCATATCTATCTATTTATCTCATATCTATATATTTATCTCATATCTATCTATCTATCTATCTCATATATAGCTATCTATCTATCTCATATCTATCTATCTGTCTATCTATCTCATATCTATCTATCTATCTATCTCATATCTATCTATCTATCTCATATCTATCTATATCCCAAGAAGAAAGCAGCACTCCCAATAAAGAATGCACGGATGCCGGCAAGCCCGGGTCCCGGTTCAGGATCCGTACATACACCGTCCAGCAAAAGAAGGCAGCGGCACTCCAAATTCAGTGAAAAAGTGGGTTTTTATTATCCCCAACGTGCACTGACGTTTCAACGGTCTTTCAATTTTGAAAATGACGGTGAGAGACCTTCGAAACATCACTGCATGTTGGAGTGAATAAAGACCCACTTTTTCACAGAATTTGGAGTGCCGCTGCCTTCTTTTGCTGGACTATCTATCTCCCTATCTCATATCTATCGATCTATCTAGCAGCAGAAAAGACCAAAGCACACAAAAGTGTCAAAAAAATGGTGACTTTTATTTGCACTAAGACACTTTTGTGTGCTGCGGTCTTTTCTGCTGCTATTCAAGTTGGCGCCTCTAACCAAAACCCCTATGACGGCATGCACCTGTTTTCCTTTTTTCCTATCTCATATCTATCTATCTATCTCATAGCTATCTATCTCTCTATCTATCTCATATCTATCTATCTAGACAGCAAAAAAAAAAAAAAAAAAAAGTTACCTATGTGCAACTTGAGGCTTCATTTCCCTTATCCAAGATGGCGCTGTCGGACTCAGGGGGATGTGCGCATGCGTTTGGTTCACGCTGAGCCCGTTCCCATGGGAACCACGACGCCTGTCTTGGATTGGTTGAATTACGCGTCCAGACACTCATTGAATGTGATATGCAGGCGCAGTCTGCATTTCCCCACGCTTGTTACTGTAATGGCGCTGATCTCTATGTCATCCGGTGAGTGTCTATCCCCCCCACCTTTTTAACCCTTTTTTTTATAATTACACGTGTGTCACTTGATTAATTAAACGCTATTTAGCGTTTATCTTAATGTCATTTCTGCACTTTAGTCTGTGTGTTTTTTAAATGATGTATTTGATTTTTAATTATTGTTGCACTATATTTGTGATTGGTATGATATATTTACACTATGTTTATGCACTTTATTATGCACTTTATTCATTAATTGATTGGTTACACTATTTGGTACCTGTTTTAATTGGTACCCTTATATAAATGTGGTTAACACTGATGGTATGCTGCTTGAGAATGGTCAGGTTGAGCTGACTGAAACGTCGCTATTGTATTGACACCTGTTATGGAATAAACTTCACTTTTTTATGGATTTCGGTGCTGTGGACAAGATTTTTTTTTGCTGTCTAAGTATTTTCCGATCCCCTAACCAAGGATCCAGGATCCGCGAGCACCTCCCTATTGCTATACTGTATTTGGCTGTGCTGGTCTTCTACTTTTTTCTATCTATCTCATATCTGTCTATCTCATTTCTATCTAAAAAAATTAATAAATAAAAAAAATAAAATAAAAAAATGGAAGAGCAGCACAACTAATTAAATGCCCCAGTAGTAAGAGGTGCATGCTGAAAAAAGTGTGTGCTGCTGAATTCCTGATTTTCTATCTATCTATCTCATATCTATCTATCTCATATCTATCTATATATCTATCTCATATCTATCTATCTATCTATCTCATATCTATCTATCTATCTATCTCATATCTATTTATCTATCTCATATCTATCTCATATCTATCTATCTATCTCATATCTATCCATCTATCTCATATCTATCCATCTATCTCATATCTATCTATCTATCTCATATCTATCTATCTATCTCATATCTATCTATCTATCTATCTATCTGAGTGTGAATGGAGCCGTGGCAAAGCATGTATGCTGCTCCTCCAATCACCCACAGGACAAGAGACTGCCGTTCACGTGATTGGTGGGGTCCCAGCAGTCGGACCCATAGCAATCAGCTAGTAATCCCCTACCCTGTGGATAGCCATTTTAAAGTAATAAGAATGAGATCCTTACTTGGTGCTAAACATATTAAACATATTAATAGCGAAAAAAGTTTTCACAATAGATAATCATCACCTCTACTGTAATCGCCAGATGACTGTTCTGATCCTTACATATACAGTATACACACACACATATATATATATATATCTATATCTATCTATCTATATATGTAAACATACATATACAGTCATAGGTGTAAATGTTGGCACCCCTGACATTTTTTCTACAAAATGAAGTGTTCTCACAGAAAAGGATTGCAGTAACACATGTTTAACTATACACATGTTTATTCCCTTTCCCTTTATGTGTGTATTGGAACTAAACCAAAAAAGGGAGGAAAAAAAGCATTTCGACATAATGTCACACCAAACTCCAAAAATGGGCTGGACACAATTATTGGCACCCTTGAAACTCACCTGGGTCAAGTAACAAGTGTGGGCAATATACAAATCACACCTAAAAGAAGATAAAAAGGAGAGAAGTTCACTTAGTCTTTGCATTGTGTGTCTGTGTGTGCCACACTAAGCATGAACAACAGAAAGAGGAGAAGAGAACTGTCTGAGGATTTGAGAACCAAAATCGTGGAAAAATATCAACAATCTCAAAGTTACAAGTCCATCTCCAGAGATCTAGATTTGCCTTTGTCCACAGTGCGCAACATTATCAAGAAGTTTGCAACCCATGGCACTGTAGATAATTTCCCTGGGCATGGGCATAAGAGAAAAATTGATGAAAGGTGTCAACGTAGGATAGTCCGGATGGTGGATAAGCAGCCCCAAACAAGTTCCAAAGATATTCAAGTTGTCCTGCAGGCTCAGGGAGCATCAGTGTCAGTGCAAACTTTTAAATGAAATGAAACGCTATGGCAGGAGACCCGGGAGGAGCCCACTGCTGACACACAGACATAAAAAAGCAAAACTACATTTTGCCAAAATGAACTTGAGTAAGCCAAAAGCCTTGTGGATAGATGAGACCAAAATAGAGCTTTTTGGTAAAGCACATCATTCTACTGTTTACCGAAAACGGAATGAGGCCTACAAAGAAAAGAACACAGTACTTACAGTGAAATATGGTAGAGGTTCAATGATGTTTTGGGGTTGCTTTGCTGCCTCTGACACTGGGTGCCTTGAATGTGTGCAAGGCATCATGAAATCTGGGGATAACCAAGGGATTTTGGGTCATACAGCCCAGTGTCAGAAAGCTGGGTTTGCGTCCGAGATCTTCGGTCTTCCAGCAGGACAATGACCCCAAACATACGTCAAAAAGCACCCAGAAATGGATGGCAACAAAGCGCTGGAGAGTTCTGAAGTGGCCAGCAATGAGTCCAGATCTAAATGCCATTGAACACCTGTGGAGAGATCTTAAAATTGCTGTTGGGAAAAGGTGCCCTTCCAATAAGAGAGACCTGGGGCAACATTCCGTCTGAGAGGTGTAAGAAGCTTATTGATGGTTATAGGAAGCGAATGATTTCAGTAATTTTTTCCAAAGGGTGTGCAACCAAATATTAAGTTAAGGGTGCCAATAATTTTGTCCAGCCCATTTTGCTTTTTTTCCTCCCTCTGTTGGTTTAGTTCCAATACACACAAAGGGAATAAAAATGTGTATAGCAAAACATGTATTCCTACAATCCTTTTCTGTGAGAAATGCTTCATTTCTTTGAAAAATTTCAGGGGTGCCAACATTTACGGCCATGACTGTGTATGTATATATAGCTGCAAATCATAAAATGTTGCAGTATCTTGTAATACCTTTTTTATTGGACTAACAGCATTTTGTAGAGACAAGCTTTCAGGATTCCTCCCTTTATCAAGTCCAAAGCAAATTACAAGATACTGCAACATTTTATGATTTGCATCTGCATCACTGGACTAATACGGCTACTCAAATTTACTACATTATGTATGTATATATATATATATATATATATATATATATATATATATACACACACACACACATACACAGTGACCCCCGACCTACAATGGCCGTGACATACGATCATTTCAACATACGATGGCGAAGGCAGCATCAACATACGATGCTTTTATATGTCGGGGCCATTGCATAAGCGGCTATCCGGCAGCGCAGACTGCT